>NW_026887131.1:0-115626 GCF_032173495.1 Musca vetustissima | reverse complement strand
ACAATTAAACTGCATAAAAAATGCATTTTTATATTCTATTAATTTTGATGGTATTTCAAACGATGCCAATTTTTCGTACAGATCCTCATCCTACGTTGTTAGTGTTGACGGGAAAAATATTCCTTATCGAATTTTATTATGGGTCAGGGAACACTAAAAATCGGTATATATAATATATACTATAAAAAATATCGCTTACAGTTTGTATATAAAAATATCAATTTTTATTTTCTTTTAATTACGGGTTTATGGGAAATTATGTCAATTTTCGATACAGAACTTCATGCTACGTGGTTGGTGTTAATGGAAAAAATATTCCTCATCGAATTTCAATATGGGTCGCAGAACATAAAAATGTCGCTATATATAATTTTTAGCATTAAAAAATTGATTAAAAATTAAGATATTTGAAAGGAATAGTTTTTAATGATATTTTCCTTCCATCATCCGATATCTTAAAATTTTTCCACTTTAAACTAAGTTTTAGGGACTTAATGTCAATGGAAAAAATATTCCTCATCGAATTTTACTTTAGGTCTCTGAAAATCGGAAATCGCTATATGTAACATATACCTCATAAATATCGATTACAATTTTACTATATAAAAAATTTTTTTTTTCTTCGAAGGTATTTCAAATGATTCCGATTTCTCATACAACATATTATTCTACGTGGTTGGTGCTGATGGAAAAAATATTCCTTATCAAATTTCACAATGGGTCTCTGAACACCAAAAATCGGTATATATATATATATTTCATAAATAAAATTAGTTACAATTGCTATATTTGAAAAAAAAAAATATTTTTAATGATATTTCCTTAAACCATCCAAAATCTTATAATTTTCTCATTTTAAAAGAAGTTTTGGGGACTTGAAGTCAATGGAAAAAATATTCCTCATCGAATTCCATTATGGGTCTCTGAACACTAGAAATCTCTATATATAATATATATCACACGAAAATTTAAATAAAAATTTGAAATTTGAAAAAAAAAAAATATTTTGATATATTTTTCTAAAACCTTCCATTATCTTGTAATTTTCCCACTTTAAACTAAGTTTTTATGACTTCATGTCAATGGAAAAAATATTCCTCATCGAATTCCATTGTGGGTCTCTGAACACCAGAAATCTCTATATATAATTTAAATCACAGAAAAAATTAATTAAAAATTAGAAATTTTCAAATAACCATTTTCTATAAATATTTCTCCTTACTCTTCCATTTTCGAGTGATTTTCCTACTCTATACCTAATTTTTGCGAACTGATGTCAATGGAAAAAATATTCCTCATCAAATTTCACTATGGGTCTCCACACAAAAGAAATCGGTGGGAATCACTTATATCGTCTAAAACACCCCTTCGATTTTTCATCCATTTTTTTTTAATTAGTTCAAGTACTTTGTGAATGTCAATGTCACGATGGATTTTTTTAATCAACATTCTGTAATTTTTTTCATTTTTTTTTTTTTGCTTAGATAAGATTGTCATTATGGCAATTGCAAAATGTGTTTTGTTTTTAATTTGTAAAAATATTTTTTTTCTTAAAGTCAGAAACAAACAAAAGTAACGTCAGCACCTCAGACTAGTAGTTGGTAATTATTCATACCAAGCAGCCAGCCCCATGCCAGTTATTTGTTTTTGTTTCTTAGGCATGCAGCTCAGCAATGCGGGAGCTCATATTTCAAATTCTTTTTCAGATTTTTAAAATTGTTTTCTTATCGAAAGTTAATTACAATAACGGTTATTGTAATAACTCGTGCAAAAATTGGGTACCCTTATTCATATCTCGAAAAAAGGTGTAGAGCTGATGAGGAGAAGAAGTTTGGTATTGGTTCACAATTGATAATAAATTATCAAGTGTTTTTTTTACATATTAACGGAAATTACAATGGAAATACCCTTCCTCCCATCTACCTGTCTCCTCACATCTTCATCATATCTTATTAAAAAAGTTCTGTAATTAAACTTTGATAAGAGAAAATTATTCTGAGATAAAATTTCCTGGTAATGGGAAAAACATGTTTTTACATGCCATAAAAATGGAACACCATATTTTTTTAATTTTCATTATTTTTTTGTCAATTTCATAATAATTGTTTTATGGCTAACAAAAAAAAATAATAAAAACTTTTACTTTCCATTTAAACAAAAATAATGAATCTAGGTAACTTTCTTTAAAAGCAAAAACACCTCATCTATCTACATAGATGTCAGTGAGATATGATGAAGTGAATCCCCCTATTTTTTGCTTAAATGTTCACATTTAAATTTCATGTTTAAAAATCCATGCTGCTTCCTCTTCTCGTCTCTTCATGATAATCACCATTTTTTTTTTTTTTAATTTCACTTTCGTTACTTCGTGTTTTGTAAAACAAAAATTATTTTCTCGCAAAGGTCATTTGATTTAATGAATTACCCTACAGAAAATCACTTTATAATGTTGGTTTGTTGTTGTTGCTTTTGCTGTTTTTTTTACTTGAATTCACAAAGTCATGGTAAAAGTTTAGGCAACCAACGAACCAAAAATTAAAACAAAAAAACTTAACCTCCAACACCAGTCCATTGGAGCATGGGCAGCACGTAGTGTTACCCTGCAACCAATGAACATTAACACTTATGGATAATACAGAGGTATTACAAGAAAGAGAAATATTCGCACATACATATAAAAATTTGCAAAAATGGTTGTTGTAACATCATTAAGATAAAAAGGTCGAAGATGAAGAAAAAATCGTTTTTGTGGCCTGAGAAAAAAAAATAAATAAAATTCTCAAAATTTTGAACATGACAGGCTTATGTTAATAATCGGAAATTATAACGATATTTCAATTATATATGTTATATTTACCGATTTCTTGTGTTCGGTGACCTATAGTAAAATTCAATGGAGATTACTTCTTTCCTTGACAGCAATCTCCTACGATGATGTTCTGTACAAATAATTGGCATCACATTTAAATAACCTCAAAAACAATAGATAATAAAATTTACTCATCTACATCGGCAAACAGCTAGCGATATTTTAATGTTATAGGTTACATTTTCGGATTTCTTGTGTTCGGTGACCTATATTGGAATTTTCTGGAGAATATTTTTTCCCTTGGAAGTTATCCCCTAGGATGAGATTTTGTAAGAACAATTGACATCACTTTGAAATAACCTCAGTAATAATAGGTAATAAAAATAACTCATTTACATCAGCAAATTGCTAGCGATATTTTTATGTTATCGGCTATATTTAACGATTTCTTGTGTTCGATTGCCTATAGTAAAATTCGATGGAGAATATTATTTCCCTTGGCGGCAAACTCCTAAGATGATGTCCTGCACATAAAATTGGCACCGCATTAAAATAACCTCAAAAATAACGGGCAATAAAAATAAGTCATATACATCAGCAAATTGCTAGCGATATTTTTATGTTATCGATTATATTTACCGATGTCTTGTGATCGGTGACCTATAGTGAAATTCAAAGGAGAATATTTTTTACCTTCATAGGAAACTCCTGAGATGAGGTCCTACATGAAAAATTGGCACCACATTGAATTAACCTCAAAAATCATAGGCAATAAAATTAACTCATATACGTCAACAAATTGCTAGCAATATTTTTATGTTATCGGTTATATTTAACTATTTCTTGCGTTCGATTGCCTATAGTAAAATTCGATGGAGAATATTATTTCCCTTGGCGGCAAACCCCTAAGATGATGTCCTGCACATAAAATTGGCACCGCATTAAAATAACCTCAAAAATAACGGGCAATAAAAATAAGTCATATACATCAGCAAATTGCTAGCGATATTTTTATGTTATCGATTATATTTACCGATGTCTTGTGATCGGTGACCTATAGTGAAATTCAAAGGAGAATATTTTTTACCTTCATAGGAAACTCCTGAGATGAGGTCCTACATGAAAAATTTGCACCACATTGAAATAACCTCAAAAATAATAGGCAATAAAATAACTCATGTACATCGGCAAATTGCTAGCGATATTTTAATGATATCGATTATATTTACCGATTTCTTGTAATCGGTGACCTTTAGTGAAATTCAATGGAGAATATTTTTTACCTTGATAGGAAACTCCTAAGATGATGTCCTGCACATAAAATTGGCACCGCACTGAAATAACCTCAAAAATAATAAGCAATGAAAATAACTCATCTACATGCGCAAATTGCTAGCGATATTTGTATGTTATCGATTATTTTTTCCGATTTCTTGTGATCGGTGACCTATATTGGAATTTGATGGAGAATAATTTTTCCCTTGACTGTAAGCCCCTAGGATGAGATCCTATTTGAAAAATTGACAACGCGTTGAAATAGCCACAGCAATAATGGGTAATGAAAATAACTCATGTAGATCGGCAAATTTTTTATGTTATCGGTTATATTTACCGATTTTTTGTGTTCGGTGACCTATAGTGAAATTTTATGGAGAACATTATTTCCCTTAACATCAATATCCTAGGATGAGGTTCTCTTCGAAAAATTGGCACCACATTGAAATAACCTCAAAAATAATAGGAAAAAAATAACTCATTTACATCGGCAAATTGCTAGCGATATTTTTATGTTATCGATAATATTTACCGATATCTTGTGATCGGTGACCTTTATTGAAATTCAATGGAGAATATTTTTTACCTTGATAGGAAACTCCTGAGATGAGGTCCTGCATGAAAAATTGGCTTCGCATTGAAATAACCTCAAAAATAATAGGTAATAAAAATAACTCATTAACATCGACAAATTGCTAGCTATATTTTAATGTTATCGGCTCTATTTACCGATTTCAGGTCTTCAGTGGCCATTTGTGACATTTGATGGATATTATTCTTCTCATTGACACCAACTACCCAAGATGAGATCCGGAATGAAAAATTACCTTCGTTTCGAATTATCTTTAAAAATAAAAGAAAAAAATAAAAATGCATGTCTAATGTATTAAATTGTCAACGATATTTGAATGGTCCGTATTCTATATATCGATTTCTGGTGTCCAGTGACCTATAGTGGAATTTTGTGTAGAATATTTTTTCTCATGATATCACCCCCCTAGAATGATGTACTATGGGTCAAATTGACCTCAAATTGGAAAAACTACAAATAAATATATAGAAATCATTTTTTTATTTATATGCCAAAGTTTTTAGTGCAATTTTATGAATACGGATTATATATACCGATTTCTTATGTTTGGTGACCTATAGTAAAATTTGATGGAGAATATTTTTTCCATTGACAACAAGCATCCAGGATGAGGTCCTATACTAAAAATTAGCCTGGATTACCTTTGAAATTAAAAGAGCATACTAATTAATTTTTAATTTGTCTGAATAGTCACCAGTATATTAATGATTCGTATTATATATACCGATTTCTTTTGTTCGCTGACCTGTAGTAGAATTCGATGTAGAATATTTTTTCCATTGACATCAATTTTCTAAAATGAGATCTTATACGAAAAAATGGTATATAATAGAAATATCTAAAATATGAATGGAAAATACAAATATTTTACATTGTCATATTACCAGCCATAATGTTATATTATTTACTATATATATCGATTTTTGATGTTCGGTGACCTATAGTAGAATTTGATGTAGAATAATTTTTTCATTGACACCAACCACCTAAAATGAAGAATTGTGGGTAAAATTGGTCCCAAGTCAAAAAAAGTCAATTTATGCGACAAAAATATATTTTTTTGGTATATATTTAATTATTATTGAATTTTATATAGTAAATATTACAGCTATCGATTTCTGATGTTCGGTGACATATATTGGAATTCGGTGTTGAATATTTTTTCCATTGACACCAAGCATCCAGGATGAGGTCCTGTACGAAAAATTACCCTGGCTTAAAATTACTTTTGAAATTAAAAGATCATACTAATGAATTTTTATTTGTCTAAATAGTCGCCAGTATTTTAATGATTCGTATTATATATACCGATTTTTTGTGTTCGGTGACCTATAGTAGAATTTGATGTAGAATATTTTTTCCATTAACCCCGCCCCCCTTAAATTAACAACTATGGGTGAAATTGGTACCAAGTCGACAATAGTCAATTTATATTATAAAAACATATTTTTGGTATATATTTAATTATTATTAAGTTTTATATAGTAAATATTATAGCTATCGATTTCTGGTGTTCGGTGACCTATAGTGGAATTCGATGTAGAATAATTTTTCCATTAACCCCGCCCCCCTTATATTAACAACTATGGGTGAAATTGGTACCAAGTCGACAATAGTCAATTTATATTATAAAAACATATTTTTGGTATATATTTAATTATTATTAAGTTTTATATAGTAAATATTATAGCTACCGATTTCTGGTGTTCGGTGACCTATAGTGGAATTCGATGTAGAATAATTTTTCCATTGACACTGTCCCCCTAAAATAAAGTATTGTGGCCGAAATTATCAACCATTCGAAGAAAGTCATTTTTTTCAATGAAAATTTATTTTTTTATATATATATTTAATTGTATGTGTATTTTATATAGTAAAATAGTATAGTTATCGATTTCTTGTATTCGGTGACCTATAGTAGAATTTGATGAGGAATATTTTTTCCATTACCACCAATCACCAAAATTGAAGTATTGTGGCCAAAATTGGCCACCATTCAAAAGAAGCCAATGTTTTTCCAATAACATACAGTTTTTTATATATATTTAATTTGTACTGCATTTTATATAGTAAAATATTGTAGCTACCAATTTCTGGTGTTCTGTGACCTATAGTGAAATTTGATGTAGAATATTTTCCTCCTTGACAGCATACCGCTAAAATAAGGTTTTGAGGGAGAAAGGGAAGCCATTTAAAATAGTCTTTTCAGTTTTAGGTATTTATTTATTTCATTTGTTAATTATTATCTGATACAATATCTGATATATATATATATATATGATATAATGATAATATTTTGTCTCTAATATTACATAAAAAATCCCACATAAATCATTTTTTTCAAACAATTATTAATTATTCCCATTTAAAAAAAGCCATAACAATTTTGTTGTTATAAAACCAAATAGCGGGATTTTATTAAATGACCGCCGGACTTCCGAAGGTGTCGCTAATAAAATTCCATATTTCATTTCGAAAATACAATACAATTTTTCGATCAATAATCTACACAAAAATTACAACAATAAAAAAAAACAATATTGATTTTTTTATTTCATTCAAAATTAAACAAATGATTTTTATTGTTATTGCTTTATTTTTCCTCGCATTTTTATGGCTTTTTTAAGAGGGTTATTATGTTGGGCTTTGTTTTGCTGATTTGAAAATCCACTGGCCATATATGGAACTATTTCGTTTTTTATTTTATTTCTTAATTAATTGTTTTTGTTTGATTTTTTATAACAATAGCAAAACTCTTTCATATATTTTTTCTCTTGAGAAAAAAATAAAAAATTATGTAATAAATAATTTAATAGAAAAAAAATATATTGAAAAAAAATCCCAGCCAAAAAATCAAATTCAAAATAGAAAAAAAATTCCCAATTTTTTTTTTCCATTCATTGATCCCTCCTAGCAAACAAAAAGTTGGCAAATCTCTTTCCTATTCCCCTGCAATTGACTTTTCACCATTTTAGTTAACGCCTCTTCTTTTTAAGCCTCTTTTTCTCCCGCAGCGAACATCCATCAATGATTATTTCAAAGAATTGATTTTCAATTCTATGCAAAATCTATAAAACAATGCCACATTTTTGCACAACAATTTACCAAAGTCAAGGTTAACCGAACCCAAGGGGATCAGGTGTCAAAAGAGGACATTGATTAATTGTTGTTCTTTCTTTTTTTGCAATGTCACAGCACACAGCTTGAAGGTGAAAACCAAAATTATCCTGAGGATTAAAATGGTTCTTCGAAAACGAAACTACCTGTTCGACAGGCTTCCAAATACCTGTCCTAACAAATTGTCCACAGGTCTTTGTTTAGAGAGAGCGAACAAATTTCCCAACCTTGTTTCGATTTTAATTCATAAAAATTAAAAATGTGAAAATTCGTGTGACCCCTGACCATGACCTTCTCTTAGAATCTAAATGTGTGTATATGTGTGTATATGTGTAGGTGTTAATTTTTAGATTTTTAATGGACTTGTTTAATTTTCGTTATGGGTTAAACCAATCCTTTTTCACCTTGATAGCAGACAACATAATACGCTAAGTGCATTATATCGAGGAGAGACCACCCTGGTTGTGAGAGAAGAAAGGGTATTTCTCCTTTCTTTTTTGTCTCCAATTTTAGAATTGGTTAAACCCAGTGATTTTATTTAGTTGGTCATCTAGTTTTGGTTTGGTATTTAGAACAGAAAGAAAGATACGGATACCCTTTTCTGGTCTGCCATTGTATCTACAACCTTCGTATGGTGACTTCGATCGATTGTTACAAACATGTTGTTGCCTAATTACTTGTTTTTGCTGTTGTTGTTGTATTCTACCTAACACCATCATTATATTTTTTTCAATGCCACCCAAATAGATTTGAAATTAAACAATAAAATTACACATTTAAAATGGGAGTTTGTATTGGATATGAGATATTTTATGGGTATTTATGGGTTAATAAAAATATATTGGTTTAATAGAGCATAGTTTGGAGGCAATGATAGACAATAAAATCTGTACACATAATATCTATACATATATTTTTTATTTACTTACAATTCTGTAAAATAAAAAGAAATTATATCTAGCATAAATTCTCTACACAGCGGAACATATGTAGTATATCCATATTCCTATTGGAATTTTTGTTATATATATTATAGCTACAGATATGGTGTCTTCTGGAACTAATAGTGAAATTCGACGAAGAATATTTTTTTTTATTCACACCTCCTACCAAAAGTTACATTTTGGGGGAATTTTTACCCAAAATTGAAAATAACACCCAAAAAATTCAACTTTTTGTGATTTTTGAAATTCCCGCTAAAATTTTAGGTATATATAGTAGAGTTACAGATTTCTTGTTGCCGGTGACTTATAGTGAAATTTGATGCAGCATATTTTTTCCATTGACTTCAAACTGCTAAAATAACACCTTTTTGGTTAAAATGACCAAAAATCCACAATATACCAAAAAAAGGTCCAAAAACTTTAATTTTCATATATATCCATATTCCTATTGACATTTTTGGTATCTACATTACAGCTACAAAATTGGTGTCTTCTGAGACTTCTAATGAAATTTGTTGAAGAATATTTTTTCCATTGATACCTCCGACCAAAAATGACTTTTAGGGGGAATTTTGACCAAAATTGGAAAAACCCAAAAAAAATAAATTTTTGTCAATTTTTGAAGTTCGTGGTGAGATTTCAAATATTTATATATTATAACTACAAGTTTATTGTTGTTGGTGACTCATAATGAATTTTTATTCAGAATATTTTTTCCATTGACGCCTAACAGCGAAATTGAAAATTTGGACGAATTTTGGACCAAAATGAAAAAAAAAACACAAAAAAAAAACAAACTTTATGACGTTATTGAAGTTCCCTCTTATATTTTAGGTATATATAGTAGAGTTACCGATTTCATGTACTTGGTGACCTGTAGTGAATTTTTATGTAGAATATTTTGTCCATTGGTACTATCCTCCTAAATTCAAATTCGGGAAGAAACTGGTTTAAATTCAAAATAGACAAAACAATCAATATTCCTTATGTATCCATATTAGCTCCGATTTTCTATCGATTATACTATAATTAGAGATATATTGTATTCAGTGACTTATAGTGAAATTCTCATTTATATCATCAACCTAAGATATATTATTGGGGGAGAAATCGGACAAGAATCAAAATAGACTATAAATACCAAAAAAGGTTATTAAATGAAGTATTCCTTCAAATATACCAATATTCCTAACGATTTTTTATTGGTTTATGCTATATCTACCGATTTCTTGTGTCCAGTGACATATAGTGAAATTCGATGCAGAATATTATTTCCATTGATGCCATCCACAAAAAAATGTAAATTTATGGCAAAATTTGGCTGAAATTCAAATTGGACCAAAAACTAGCCAAAAAGTCAAAAAACAAATTTATTACTAAAATACCAATTTTGAAGCGGTATTTTTATAGGTTTTTACTTTATATACCGATTTCTTGAATTCGAAGACTTATAGTGAAATTCGATGTAGAATAGTTTTGCCATTGATGCCATCCACCAAAAATGTAATTTTGTGGCAGAAATTGGCTGAAATTCAAAATAGACCAAAAAATGGTCAAAAAGCAAAGTTATTACTTATATACCAATTTTGAAGCGGCCTTTTTATAGGTTTTTACTTTATATACCGATTTCTCGAATTCGAAGACTTATAGTGAAATTCGATGTAGAATATTTATTCCATTGATGCCACCTATCTAAAATGTAATTTTGTGCCAAAAATTAGGTCAAATTCAAAATAAACCAAAAAATGGTCAGAAAGTCAATAAACAAAATGATTACTTATATACCCACTTTGAAGCGGCCTTTTTATAGGTTTTTACTTTATATACCGATTTCTTGTACTCGGAGACATATAGTGAAATTCGATGTAGAATATTTATTCCATTGATGCCACCTATCTAAAATGTAATTTTGTGCCAAAAATTAGGTCAAATTCAAAATAGACCAAAAAATGGTCAAAAAGTCAATAAACAAAATTATTACTTATATACCAATTTTGAAGCGGTCTTTTTGTAGGTTTTTACTTTATATACCAATTTCTTGTGTTCAGTGACTTATAGTGAAATTCGATGCAGAATATTTTTTCCATTGATGCCATGCACCTAAAATGTAATTTTGTGGCAAAAATTTGGCTGAAATTCAAAATGGACCAAAAAATGGCCAAAAAGTCAATAAACAAAGTTATTACTTATGTACCCATTTTGGAGCGGATTTTCTATAGGTTTTTACTTTATACACCGATTTCTTGAATTCGAAGACTTATAGTGAAATTTGATGTAGAATATTTTTTCCATTGATGCCATCCACATAAAATGTAAATTTGTGGCAAAAATTTGGCTGAAATTCAAAATGGACCAAAAAATGGCCAAAAAGTCAAATAGCAAAGTTATTACTTATATACCAATTTTGAAGCTGCCTTTTTATAGGTTTTTACATTAAATACCGATTTCTTGTGTTCGGAGACATATAGTGAAATTCCATTTAGAATATTTATTCCATTGATGCCGTCCACCTAAAATGTAATTTTGTGGTAGAAATTGGCTGCAATTCAAAATGCTCCAAAAAATAGCCAAAAAGTCAATAAACAAAATTATTACTTATAAACCCATATTGGTGCGAATTTTTTAGTGGTATTTATTATTTCCTCAGATTTCTTGTTTTCGGAGACTTATAGTGAAATTCGATGTAGAATATTTATTACATTGACATCAAACCTCTATAACCAGGTCTTGTTGGAGATTTTGATCGATTTTCATAGTCCATCATTTTTTTTACTTCATCTCATAATTTTTCTTATGTATGTTTATTTATTATTTTTTTTCCTAAATTCTGTAAAACAAAAAAATAATTTCTAACATCAATTCTCTACACTGCGGAACATATTGAGACCATAGAAAACAATTTTAATCTAATTAACCTACAACTGAACAAACATAGAAGCGACAATGGATACGACCACGCGATTCCATTACAATGGAAAGTCTAGAAAGGTATAAGAGGATTAAAAGAAGAAACAAAACAAAAGAAAATAATAATTGTTAACAAAATGAAATCTGGATAAATTACAAATTAATTGGCCAGTGCTGATTTCAAAATAATGAAATAGAAAAGAAAGGAAAAAATCTGGAAAAGAAAATTTATGAAGATTTGGCAAAGCTAGAAAAGAAAGGTCGCAAAGAATTGCTTTTCAAACCCTAATTAAGATGCGGGTGATATTAGAAATTATGTACCGTGATACTTTTTTTCTTTGTTGTTGTTGTTTTTTTAATTTTTTTGCAAAAGATTTCCGTCTTTTAATTTTTTTTATAAAGAAAAAAATATTGAAATTATTTTCTTCTGAAGGCATATTGAATTTCCGTATATGGCTGCGTCCAACAGATAAAAAAAATACCTTTTCTGTTCCACCTTTTGTTCTGGGTGCGTCTACACAAGTTTATTTAATTATTTGTTTTTTATTTATTTCTTTTTTGTATTTTTTTTTTTTTTTTTTTTGTTATTGTAATGGAAAATTTTTCTGCAATTGTTATTGTTTTTGCATGTCTTAATATCAGATCCCTATTTTTCTCAACTGGCTATGATTATTCATTGCAAACTATTATGGAGACCAAAAATGGGCAACGTTGTGACATATATGGTAATGGTTGGTTGGACAGACCAGGTCAGACATACAGACAAAGAAACAAAATATTAACCACACAACAACTAGTCATGAGAAACAATGCAACGATTTAAATTTATTTCTTCTGGGGGGTTTGAAAATGAAAATAAAAGTGTGTACAAAGACCAGGGCAATAATTAAACACAGACACATTTATGGGAGGTGATGTCAAGGGGGAAAATATTCAGCATCGAATTTTACTACAGTATTTTTCGGTTAATTGCACATCAAAATTTGCACAAATTTTTGTTCAATTAACCGAGGAACCAATTATCCGAACCCGCTTACTATGAAATGAAATATTTTTGACCCATCATGTGGTTCAATTAAGCGTGGAAACCAATTAACCGTAGGGTCAATTAACCGAAAAATACTGTATTAGTCACTGAAGACATAAAATCGATATAAGTCTCAGAATATCCGAAATCGGTAGTTATAATATATATCGATAAAATATCGAAAGCAATATGGAGATAAAGAATAAAAAATATATTTTTTTAATTTTTGGACTTATGTCATTTTCCACCTACATGGCTTAATTTTTGGTGCATTATTTTAAAGGATAAAATGTTCCTCATCAAATTTCACTAAACGTCTCAGAATACCCGAAATCGGTAGCTCTAATGTATATCCTTAAAATATCGGAAACAAATTGAACATATAAAATATAATATTTTATTAAGTTGAATATCTTACTTCATACAAATCCATGCCGATTTCTCCTTGTAGCCTTGATTTTAGGTTAATTTTTATAAAGGAACAAATGATCTCCATAAAATTTCACTATAAGTTTCAGAATACCCAAAATCGGTAGCTATAATATATATCTATTAAAAATCGGAAACAATTTGTATTTATAAAATAAAATATTTTATTAAATTATATTTCTTACTTTATCCGAAGCCTGGCCGATTTCACCCCCTATACTTCATTTTTGGTAATTTTTTGCAAATAGCAAAATATTCCTCATCAGATTTCACTATCGGTTTCGGAATACTCAAAATCGGTAGCTATAATATATATCTATTAAAAATCGGAAACAATTTGTATATATAAAATCAAATTATTTTATTAAGCTTAATTTTTACTTCATCCGAAGCCTGACCGATTTCACCCTCTATATTTCATTTTAGGTAATTTTTTGCAAAGAGAAAAATGTTGCCCATAAAATTTCACCGTAAGTCTCAGAATACCCGAAATCGATACCTATAATATATATCAATAAAATATCGGAAAGAAATTGGATATATAAAATTATAGTATTTTAATTAATTAATTAATTGTCTTACAACATCTAAAGCCCAGGCGATTTGTCCATGTAGACATCATTTAAGGCGTTTTTTGCAACGAGAAAAATAGTCCTCATCGAATTTCGCATAAGCCTTGGAATACAAGAAATCGGTATATATAATACATAATCCTATAAAATAGGAACATATTTGGTATATGGAAAAATAATTTATTTTTCATTTTTTGTGGGTACATTTTTTGACTATTTTCAAAATAGGAAATTTTCTCATCTAAAACTTAATTTTCGAGAGTTGTTATTAATGGAAAAAATATACCACACTAAATTTCACTATAGGTCAACGACCACAAGAAATCGATAGCTATAATATAAACCCTTGAAATATTAGACACAACTTAGATAATTATAATTATTTGTCAGTTTTTCAGGGTTAATCTTGAACTATTATTAAACTAAAATCTAATTCTCTACCCCAATCTTCATTTTAGAGCATTGATGTAAATGACAGAAATATTCTACACAAAATTTTACTATAGGTCACCGACCACCATCGGTAGCTATAATATGTAACGTTAAAATTTTTGACACAATTTCGATAAAAATGTAAAACAATATTTGTCGATTTTTAAAGCTTAATTTTAAGCTATTTTTAAACTGGTGCTAAATTATCCCGGAAAACCTAATTTTAGAGCACTGACACCAATGATAGAAATATTCTACACAAAATTTTACTATGGGTCACCGAACATCAAAAATCGGTAGCTCTAATATATCCTTAAAAATTAGCTAAATATTTTTGTTAAATTTTTTGGGTGTAATTTTAGGCGAATTTTCAAAATGTATAAATTTTCCGATCTATATTCCACTTTTGGCAATTGATGTTAATGGAAAAAATTTTCCGTATAAAATTTCACTATGGTCCACCGACCACAAGAAATCGGTCGCTATTATATATACCTCCAAAAATTAGCTTATAAAACATGAAAATTATTTTTCAATTTTTTGGGTATTATTTTAAATCATTTGCCATAAGGGGTCAAGTTTGTCCACAATACTACATTTTTGGGAGTTGATGTCAATGACACAAATATTCTACATAAAATTCCACTATATGTCACTGACCATAAGAAATCGGTAGCTACAATAGATACCCTTGAAATATTACCAACAATTTGGATTAAATATCTAACATTATTTGTTGATTTTTAAAGGTTAATTTTGAACTGTTTTTAAACTGCAGGCGAATTCTTGCGGAAAACCTTGTTTTAGAGCACTGACGCCAATGACAGAAATCTTCTACACAAAATTTCACTATAGATCACCGACCACAAGAAATCGGTAACTGTACTATATACCCTTGAAATATCTGACACAACTTCGAGAAAAAAAGTCAAACATTATTTGTCGATTTTTAAAGGTTAATTTTCATTTTTCATTTTTAAACTGCGGAAGAATTCTCCCGGAAAACCTAATTGTAGAGCACTGACACCAATGACAGAAATATTCTACACAAAATTTCACTATAGGTCACCGACCACCAGAAATCGGAAGCTTTAATATATACCCTTAAAAATTAGCATATGAAAACGACAAATTATTTTTCGATTTTTAGCTGTTATTTTGGGCAATTTTCAAAAGGTGGACAATTTCCACCACAATACTTCATTTCTGGAAGTTGATGCCAATGAAAAAGTTTTTCTATATCAAATTTCTCTATAGGTCACCGAACTTAATAAATCGGTAGCTGTACTATATATCCCTAAAAATTAGCCTATAAAAAAGAAAAATAATTTTACATTTTTTTGGGTGTAATTTAGGGTCATTTTCCAAAAGGAGACAATTTTCCCTACAATATTTCAAATTTTGGGACATGATGTCAATGGAAAAATTATTCCTTATCGAATTTCACTATAGGTCACCGA
Organism: Musca vetustissima; assembly: GCF_032173495.1. NCBI lineage: Eukaryota > Metazoa > Arthropoda > Insecta > Diptera > Muscidae > Musca > Musca vetustissima. The sequence continues at coordinate 100,062 of NW_026887131.1, read as the reverse complement.
TCACAAGAAATGTGTGGCTCTACTATATATCCTTAAAAATTAGCCTATAAAAAAGAAAAATAATTTTTAAATTTTTGGGTGTTATTTGGGGTCATTTTCCAAAATGAGCCCATTTCCCCCAGAATACTTCAATATTGGGACATGATGTTAATGGAAAAAATATTCCCTATAAAATTTTACTATAGGTCACCGATCACAAGAAATGTGTGGCTCTACTATATATCCTTAAAAATTAGCCTATAAAAAAGACAAATATTTTTTTTTAATTTTTTGGGTGTAATTTTGTGCAATTTTCCAAAAGGAGCCAATTTTCCACAGAATACTTCAAATTTTGAGACATGATATCAATGGAAAAATTATTCCTTATCGAATTTCACTATAGGTCACCGATCACACGAAATGTGTGGCTTTCCAATATATTTCCTAAAAATTAGCCTATAAAAAAGAAAAATAATTTTTCAATTTTTTTGGGTGTAATTTGGGGTCATTTTCCAAAAGGAGCCAATTTTCCCCAGAATACTTCAAATTTTAAGACATGATGTCAATGGAAAAATTATTCCTTATCGAATTTCACTATAGGTCACCAATCACAAGAAATGTGTGGCTCTACTATATATCCTTAAAAATTAGCCTATAAAAAAGAAAAATAATTTTTTTTTTTAATTTGTTTGGGTGTAATTTTGTGCAATTTTCCAAAATGAGCCCATTTCCCCCAAAATACTTCAATATTGGGACATGATGTTAATAGAAAAAATATTCCCTATAAAATTTTACTATAGGTCACCGATCACAAGAAATGTGTGGCTCTACTATATATACTTAAAAAATAGCCTATAAAAAAGAAAAATATTTTTTTTTAATTTTGTGGGTGTAATTTTGTGCAATTTTCCAAAAGGAGCCTATTTTCCCCCAGAATACTTCAATTTTGGAACATAATGTCAATGGAAAAAACATTCCCTATAAAATTTTACTATAGGTCACCGAACTTAATAAATCGGTAGTTGTACTATATATCCTTAAAAATTAGCCTATAAAAAAAGAAAAATAATGTTTTTAATTTGTTTGGGTGTAATTTTGTGCAATTTTCCAAAATGAGCCCATTTCCCCAGAATACTTCAATATTGGGACATGATGTGTATGAAAAAAATATTCCCTATAAAATGTTACTATAGGTCACCGATCACAAGAAATGTGTGGCTCTACTATGTATCCTTAAAAATTAGACTATAAAAATGAAAAATAATTTTTTAATTTTTTTTGGTGTAATTTAGGGTCATTTTCCAAAAGGAGCCAATTTTCCCCAGAATACTTCAAATTTTGAGACATGATATCAATGGAAAAATTATTCCTTATCGAATTTCACTATAGGTCACCGATCACACGAAATGTGTGGCTATAATATATACCCTTAAAAATTGGCATAGAAAAACCACAAATTATTTTTAAAATTTTATTGGTTGTAATATTTGGGACATTTTCTTGAGGGGTCAATTTCCCACACAATACATAATGTTAGGGCTTCGATGTCAATGATAAAATTATTCTCCATGAAATTTCACTATAGGTCTCCGAACAAAATAAATCGCTATATATAATATTTTCCCCTGAAATTTCACACATAATTTGGCTATATAAAGTAAAAAGTCCTTTTTTAATTTTTGGTTGAATTTTGGACTAGTTTCAAATCGAGCTCAATTACTCCCTGATAATTCCATTTTTCGAAATTTATGTTAATGGAAAAAATGTTCTATATCAAATTCCACTATATGTTCCCTTTCAATAGAAATCGCTAGCTGTAACATATACCAATAAAATATCGGTTCCAAATTTGAGGTTATGGGGGAACAAAAAAAAATAAAATAAATTCTAATAATTCCAAAAACTGAAAGGGAAAATGTATGTATGCCACACGTGATTTCCTAGATGACCCTAACGGAATTGAATAATAATCAAGAAGGGGTTCTATTTCCTCCTTCACAAATAACCCTAATCATGGCATACGGTTTCAAGTCTTAAGAATATTTTTACAGTAGCCATTGGCTACTTTAATTTCATGTTTCTATTTTTCGTTTTCTTTTTTGTGTTTTTTTTTCTAGTTATCTGATTACAGGAAATAAAATATTTAATTAAACACTTCACACATCGAATAGAACAGGTAACGAACAAAAAATCTGACCACTGGCCATTCTCCACTGATTGCATACAATTCTAATTCTAATAATAATTTGTCAGGTTCGTAGCGGTTCGCTTCATATCTCGGGGGGCCATACTTCAATGGGTTTCAACGTCTTGCGTCTGCCTTTTATTTGGATTTTAAATACACCTCGATAGTTGTTGTTGTTGGTTTTTATGTTTACGGAATTTGTTGTTGTTGCTGTTGTGTTTCTGTATTTAAATAGGAAATTAAGGTCACCTTTTCCGTTCTAAAGACATTCAAATGCAATGTTCAATTAAATTCAAAATTCAAACAAGTCGAGAGTAACGCACTTTTTTCCTCTAACTTCAAATTCAAACACACACAGACACATACACACTTCAAACATCGATTTTTTCTGTAACTGAACCTGAATGAATATTTTGTTGTTGTTAATTACTTAAATAAATACAACAAAACGCTTGTAAATACTAGGTAGTCTCTGTTTGATTTCCATTCTCTTTTCAGGAAAAAAATCGTATGTTAATTAAAACTAGTATGTCAGTTTAATGTTAAAATTCTGTGAAGTGTGGATTGGTAAACTAGAACAAAAAAGGGGTAGCAAAGAAAAACCAAAAAATAAATATTTATTCGGGTGGTCAATTTTTCCGGGAAAAGCAATTTTGGGAGGCCAGACAAATTCTTAGGAAATTTGTGGAGATTTTTTAGCCCTTTTTTAAAACGATCATTAAGTAAAACTCCAAATTGTATGTATTGAAGATGTCATTAACACTCTAAGGCAGATTTTTGTAAAATATCTTAACCCTCTAAGGTCTCGTTATGGCGCACTTTTTGGTCCCTCATTGGAAAATAGCAAAAAAAAAGTACATTTTCTTCATTTCTAACTTCGGGTCTAAAACTCCCCCACAACGTAATTTTTGGTGGCGGATGTCAATGGAAAAAATATTCTACACAAAATTCCACTATAGGTCGACGACCACTTGGAATCGGTATATATAATCGGTATATATAATATATATCATGTAAAAATCGATAGCAATTTGGAAATAATTTAATACGAATCTTTATTTTTCATTAAAATGGGGGTATATTGAATTTTGACCCAAAATCACCGATAATTCTTCCAGTTAGAGGAATTATGTCAATACAAAAAATATTCTACACAAAATTCTACTATAAGCCAATGACCACTTGGAATCGGTATATATAATATATAGCATGTAAAGATCGGAAACAATTTCGAAATATTATAATAAATATTTTATTTTTCATTAATTTGGGGTATTTTGCATTTTGACCCAAAATCACCGATTATTCTTTCAGTTAGAGGAATGATGTCAATGGAAAAATATTCTCCATCGAATTTTACTACGGGTCTCCAAAAACAAGAAATCGGTAGCTACAATATATATTCCGATAATATATACAATAATATTATCGAATTTGGAAGGTATTAAGGTTATCGATAATTTATGACTTCATTTTAACTTCGGTACCAAAAGTCCCTCGAAACATAATTTTTGGCGGAGGGTTAAAACTTTTTAAGTTATTTTCAATTTTTAAAAAAGACTTCGTGTTGAGAATCAACACGTCTTTATTTTATTGATTATAAATGGCAACTAAACTAAAATTAACAGTTTATGAACTTAAGCTAGTTTCGCTGCAAGTCTCTGCCAACTCCGCTCTCACAGCATTGTCGACACGTGCGCTGTGTCATCAGTTTTATTTTAGCAAACATCTTATTCCCATAATGTAACCTGATATCATTTATTATGGGAACTATTTGCACTACTTGTTCACATGGCTGATCATATTATCATATTTAGCACAAAAATATTATGAATATGTTGCTCCTTAACTCCTCCCCCTTTAAATTCATACGTCCTCGTATGAACATATTGTCATCACCTTGTTAAAAAAACGGAATATTATTTAGGCTTTTGACCCTCTTGGCAGCCGATGGACATGGTGTATCTGATGTGGTGATCTCCTCTAATTTGTCTTCCTTTTCGGATGTAGTTATTTTTATGCTACTCTCAGGATTTTTGTGGTAACGCTTGTTTCTAAGGATCACGGCAATTATGATGGTTAGTGTTAGAAAAATCGAAGTGCCTATTCCAAAATTAATTCGTTCTCTTTTTTGCATTGTTTCTATTATTTTGGTATTATTTATAGAAATAGATTTCATGAATTCAAGGGATAGGGTTTCTATTTGTTCGTCAGTTTCCTTAGGTTGTACCAGAGCCGGTAATGGTTTTATTCCAGTTTCTTTCTTCGCATAATAGTATCGTCCATCAATAGTAACATTTGTCTCCGCATGGTGAATAATGAATGTTCCGTTTAAAGTTAAAGGGGAGTCATTTATCAAAATTTCTCCTGAATATTGGTTCAGAAATATTAAGTCTTCATTGATTTGTTCTACGGATGGAATATCATCGTTATTTGTAACAGCGCACGTGGATGGTTTGCTCTGCAGTAAATTGGCTATGCAATCTGAATCTTCAATAGTCTCTGTATTTTCCTCGCTGCAGATACTCAGGTTCTCATAACTGTCGCATTTATTCTTAATGCCTAATAGATTATTCTTACAAATTAATATTTTATTGAATTTTATTTTATAAATGGAATTTGCAAATTTTACAGGTTTAAGGATGTTACAATTACAATTCTCATTATTAGTTGTTGGGATGCTTACAATATAAATTAAACTTTCTGAATCAGATGCTACTTTTATTTTTGCGAATTTTAGTAATTCGTCAACGCTATTGAAAGGTATTTCCGAATTGTTAAATATCTTTTGTAGTAAATCAATTTCAACCTTAGAAAATATAAAAGAATTGATTACACCGGCCTTCGCCCATTCAATGGCGAATTCTACATTAAAAATTTCTTCTTTTACGATTTCCAATCTGTACTTCAATTCCGTTATCTTTTCTATAGAGGTTTCCATACTATTGTTTAAGTCCTTTAAAATTTTGTTAGTGGCATTAGCAATTAAATTCAATCTCTCTATGGACAACTGATTAATTATGGCTTGGTTATTATTATTTGCCAATACGTTGTTTACTTTTTCTTGAATTATCTGGAAGTCATGATGGTCTGGTGATCCAGCCAACCATTTCCATGCACTTCCTAAGAAGTCAATAGATTTCTTTGACCTTATCTTGGGTTTTAAACGGTAGATACAGGATTTTATTTGGGAAAGGGAATGGTGAAGGAAAGGTAGGAGAGGATGATGCTTTACGTTGTTCTGCCAGATGCTAGTTTCCAAATCTTGTATTACATTCTCGTAATTTCCTAAGTCAAACATGTGCACAAGTTTGTAAGTTCCAGTTTGAACCTTTGCTATCCCAACATCAATTGCAACAAGTTTCGAGTTTGAATAGTCCAAAACACGAAATTCTCCCATGCATTGGCTTACAGCCAGTAGAAACCTGCAAAATATTTTGTCTGATTAATTTCTTATGAATTTTTTGTGGACAATTCTTCCATTTTCAGTAACAACGGTTGAATTTCTATCCTCTTTTACAATTTCTTCTTTGTATTTTTCAGTAAGTTTTGTGCCTAAACGTTTGTTAATTTTTACGAATATTGTTTGCCCTGGAATGTATGCTTTGAAATCCTTTCTCTTTTTATTGTGGTATTTCATGTCCTTTTGTTGCTTTTCCTTGATCTTTTCCATGTTTGTTTGCCTAGTTCTATCGTAGCTTCCCGGAGAAAAGTCTACTGTCCTGCCAAAGAAAATATCTACTGGTTTCCTATCAATGGTCGAATGAATTGAATGATTATATTCGTTCACCGATTTTTCTAATAGTTCCTCAAAGTTTCTGCAAATTTCTTCCTGCTTTAGACATCTCATTATTTCCGCTAATGTAGAATGGAAACGTTCCACTTGTCCATTAGCTTCACTTCTATATGGTGGAGTTGTCACAACTTCAATACCTAATTCGTCTCTCATCATAAATAAAATAGAGGATGAGTTAAGAGACTTCTCATTATCCATAATTATAGTCTTCGGAACTCCATAGAAAAATATCACGTCCCGTAGAGATTTTCTGATATCTTCCACAGATTTGCCGTTTAAAATCCTTGCCTGTGCATACTTGGAAAATTTATCTATGGCAGTCAATACTAGCTTTTTATCGGTTGAAAAGATATCTATATGAACTACCTGCCCTGGATATGTTGGTATAGGAGTCTCGCATAATTTGGGGTCATTGGGGTGTCGGTCATATTTTCCTGTTTTACAGATGGTACATAATTTCACAATTCTTTTAATTTTTTTCATCATACTTGGAAAATAATATTTTTCCATAATTTGAGCTTTATTTTCAACAGCGTTCCGGTGTGCTCGTTTATGGGTATCAATAATTATACCTTCTTCCATAGATTCTGATGTAATGTCCATGACTACTTTTTGCGTGAAACGGGCTTTAATATTGACAAAGTGTTGTAAATATATTTCTTGGATTTTTCCCATAACTTCTTCTGATGTTTTTATCCCATTAATAACAGAAGGATTTAGATATCTTTTTAATAATGCAAGCAACTTTTCTTCAGTAAATTCCCTCTCTACAATGGTATGCCTATGATAACCCGGAAATACTATTTGAAATTGGTATGATGTTTCTTCGCCTATCGTCAGAAATATCTGATTCTTGAAAACATTAATTGGTAATTCGACACTCGGTATAAGATCTTCTGCCGAGCTTTCAGCACTATGTACCGATCCCGTTAAGGTATGAATACTTGAAATGGGTGGCCTGGATAAGGCGTCAGCTACTACGTTTGTACTTCCAGGTTTGTATTTAATTTCATAGTTATATTCCTCGAGTATTGCCTTCCATCTCTTCATTTTGGTATTAGCGTTCTTATTGCTAAGAGCGTATGTGAGCGGCTGATGGTCGGTATGGATTATAACTTTGGCAGTCCCATATAAGTAATTCCTAAGGTTGTAGAGTGACCAGACTATGGCCAACATTTCCCTCTCGTTAGTGGCATAATTTTCTTCTTCTTCAGAAAGGGCTCTGGATATAAATGTCACAGGCCGTCCTTCTTGACTTAAAACTGCACCTATAGCTCTATTGGATGCGTCTGTCGTCAAGTGGAAATCCTTTTCAAAATTGGGATAAGATAAAATAATTTCCGGTGATATTATTGCATTTTTCAAGGAATCAATTGCTTCCTTTTCTATATTGCTCAGGAAAATTTTTATTTTTCTAGACTCAGATTTTTTTACCTTTCCATTATCTCCTCTTAGCATGTTAGTAAGGGGTTTGGCAATTTCGGCAAATCCTTTTATGAATCTTCTATAAAAATTAAAAAGGCCAAGGAGAGAACGCAACTCTCGTAAATTGGTTGGATATGGAAAGTTCGTTATTGCCTCTACTTTCTTTGGATTCATTTTCACCCCTCCTCCTGAAACAACAAACCCTAGAAATTCTACTTCTTCCTTAAAAAAATCGCATTTATCGAGCTGAACCTTCATATTTGCATCTTCCAATGTAGAAAATATTTCCTCTAGATGTTTAAGATGACTTTCTGTATCTTTGCTAAAGATTATTATGTCATCGATATAGACATAGCAAGTCTTCCCAATGAAATCCCTCAGAATATCATCTAAGGCTCTCTGAAATATTGATGGGCCATTTTTTAACCCAAATGGCAGTCTAGTAAATTCAAATTTACCGTTGCTAATAGAAAATGCAGTTTTTTCCATATCTTCCTCCCTAAGGGGTATCTGGTGGAACCCACTCTTCAGATCTACAACAGAAAATATTTTGTTTCCACCTAGGTTGGCTAATACCTCACTAATCTCTGGTATAGGGTACCTGTCTGGAACCGTAACCGAGTTCAGTTTCCTGAAATCTACTACTACCCTATACTTTTTTTCCCCTGAAGAGTCTTGTTTTTTTGGGACTACCCATATTGGTGCATTGTAGGGTGAACGGGATGGTCTTATTATCCCATCCCTCAATAGTTTTTTTATTTCCTTGTCTACAACTTCTCTCAATGCCCAAGGGTACGGATAATTCCGCGTGTACGTAGGAGAATCCGTTGTTGTATCTATCTTTGCAACCACTTTCGTGGTATAGGTTAGTCGCTCATCAGGTTCTGCGAATAGCTTGCTATGTTGTGTCACAATATTCTCCATTGTGGAGGTTACATCCCCTGATAAGTGGTCTAAATGCAGTTCTATATTCTTTACATCTTGGAAACAATGCTGGCTTGTTGGTATTTTTCCTACTCCAGCTAGGGTGAGATAATTCTCTTTGGTATGGATAACCGCGGACAGTTCTCTCATTGTATCGTTACCCAAAATGCAATCAAAGGTCTTAAGGCCAGGCAGAAGGAAAAACTGCAATGGTTGCACTTTTCCTTCGAAAATGTCTAAATACGTATGATGAGATACATTAATTTCCTCCTTAACTGCTCTAGCGGCAAATAATTCTTGATTAGGTTGTGGATTGATAACTAAACTAGGTTTGATGTAATTTTTGTTGCTTCCAGTATCAACTAGTATCCGTAATGTTCGTCCGTTCCTCGTTTTTACGGTAAAAAATGGCAACGAGGAACTTTTTATACAAAAAAATTTAAATCAGCGTTATAACTCTCCTCAGGAAATATATTATCGGAAACTCGAATATCATTATCTCCTTGCTCCAATAAATCCTCTACATTTTCCTCAGCCATAGTATTAGAGTAGTTAATTAAATCTGAGCTATTTCCAGTATCCGCCTGCTGTTCATAACCGGGACTATTCGTATTTTCCCCCGTCTCAATTATTTGATCAGGATAATTTCCTGTATTCAAATGAAAGTTACGTTGCACTTTTGGTGATGGCCCTTGGTATGATCCTATTGGCCTTTTAATTGCGGGATTAAATTGTGGTCTATTGATGTAATTAACCTGTCTTGTCTGTATGGACCTATCAATGTCCATTGGTTCTGGTTTGGGTAAACTTGATTGTCCTGCAAATACCTGTGTGTTCCATGCAGGTCCAGGATGATTGTACATTTGTTGGGGATTATTCATATAATGGTTTTGAAAAGGTCTATTTGATTGAGGTTGCCCATAATAATAATTTGGTCTGGGTTGATATCTTGTCGGTAATGGTGGTCTAGTGGCTCCACCTATGTGAGCTAGCTGTGGATAGAAGTTTCCCCCAGGACCTTTTCTTAAAAAGTCCATTCTTTGGTTGTATCCCTGTGCCTGATTCATCCTATAACTCATATTATCCAATTTTAGACAAATGTGAAGTGCCTGAGGTAGGGAGGATGGTTCCCGTACGCTTAAGAGTCTTGGAAGATCCCCTCTTAGCCCTCTTATGAAGGTATCGAGTGCTTTATCCCTATAAGCATTTGTCATGGCCATTAGGCTACTTTCATTCAAATCTAAACAAGCGATCTTATCTAGTATTAGTGATAAGTGTTGGTACACCGCCTGATAGTAATCTGTTATAGTTTTTTGCCCCTGCGACATGGTGGAAAGCTGGTATTCTAATGTTCCTATGTCTCTTTTATCAGAATAATGCATCATGAGACATTTTTTAATTTTGTTCCAATCAAGGGGTGTTCTATACGAATCTAAGGCTGTATCAGCTTCTCCTGTAATCTTAGTTCTAATGGTATGCAATATTGCATAATATTTGCTTGTCCCTTTGAGCTCTTTAAAAAGGTCTAGTACTCTTTCTACCGATTTTCTCCAAGACCCGAACTCACCTGCTTTTCCAGAAAAATCTCTAATAGTTTTTACTATATCAGGAATTTTGTCTAGTTCTTCAACTTTTACTATGCTTATTGGATGGTCGCAATCCTCATCCAGACTGTCACTACTTGCATCAAATTTTAGTATATCCGATACTATTGCCCTAATTTCCTCTTTTTGTGCCGTCGAAAACTTATTATTACTCATAGTTGGTGCTATATTCAGGGAGGCACTAAGCCTATCTGTCAATTCGTCTATAGATTTTCCTGGCATCATGTTTACTATTATTGTGGGAAATTTGGGAAAGGATTTTTTTTAAATACAGTAAAAATTTGTGCTGTCTATTTCTTGATTGAATTTAATCACTTACCATAAAAATTGCATTTTAGTATTTCAGCTAATATAATTTTTGTTTTTTAATTAGCTTTACAACTTTTATTTTTTTATGAAAATTTTAATTACTTTTAGTTATAAATGTTCTGTTTTCAAAAAAATATTATTTAATGTATTCACAATAAGCATAAATTTTACTTTATCAATTTTAGATTTTTCTTTTAATTTATTATTTTTCTTTAAATTGATTTTGCAATTTTTATTTGCATTCTATTTTTTCTTATTTTAACAAATTATATTACTTTTATAATTTTTATTCTCAATTTGAATTTTTCACATTTCTTTTAATTTCTCTAATTTCTACTTTTTCAATTTTAATATTTATTCATATTCTTTTATTCTTATAAATTTTATTTTCATATTTTAATATTTATTCATATGCTTTAATTCACATAACACATATTTCTTTTTATTTTTACTTATTTTTCTTTGTTTCTCAATTTAATTTTTGTTCTTAAAAACTCTAAATCCACTTAAATTTACAGCGCGGCCGCTGTCCTTTAGAGGACTCCCGTTTGAAATCTACTAGGGCGCTTCCTTTCCGCACTCTCTTTGGTTTGGACCTTTTATCCTTTTTGTTAACACCACGGGTTAACTAAGGATATTACGGGCAAGGTCCCTGCTCGGGCGCCAGTTAAAACTTTTTAAGTTATTTTCAATTTTTAAAAAAGACTTCGTGTTGAGAATCAACACGTCTTTATTTTATTGATTATAAATGGCAACTAAACTAAAATTAACAGTTTATGAACTTAAGCTAGTTTCGCTGCAAGTCTCTGCCAACTCCGCTCTCACAGCATTGTCGACACGTGCGCTGTGTCATCAGTTTTATTTTAGCAAACATCTTATTCCCATAATGTAACCTGATATCATTTATTATGGGAACTATTTGCACTACTTGTTCACATGGCTGATCATATTATCATATTTAGCACAAAAATATTATGAATATGTTGCTCCTTAACTTATATAATACATAGCATCTAAAAATCGGTAACAATTTGAAAATATTTGAATAAATATTTTTTTTCGTTAATTTGGAGTGTTTTCCATTTTGCCCTGAAATGACCCACAATTCCTCAATTTAGGGGGATAATGTCAATGGAAAATTTAATCTCCATCAAATTTTACTATAGGTCTCGGAACACAAGAAATCAGTAGCTACAATATATATCCCGATAATATCTGTAACTATATGAACCTATTTGAAAGCTAATAAGGTTTTGGTTAATTTATGACTTTTTTAAATGAAAAACCAAAATCTGCAGGAAATCTTAATTTTAGGAGCATGGTGTTAATGAAAAATATATTCTACATCGAATTTCACTGTAGGTCACCGAACACAAGAAATCCGTAGGCGTAATATATAACTTACAAAAATCAGCATAAATATGGAACCATTTCCAAGAAATTTTTTTTTATTAATTTTTGGGATTTTTCTCCAGTTGTGACAAAATCTCCAGGATATCTTCAATTTAGGAGCAGGATGTTAATGAAAAAATTATTCTCCATCAAATTTTACTATGGGTCTCCAAAAACAAGAAATCGGTGCCTACAATATATATCTCGATAATATATATAACAATATTAACGAATTTGAAAGGTATTAAGGTTTCGGTTAATTTATGACTTTTTCGAATAGAATGCCAAAATCTCAATGAAATCTCAATTTTTGGAGCATTGTGTTAATGAAAAATATATTCTACATCGAATTTCACTATAGGTCACCGAACACAAGAAATCTACAAAAATCCGCATAAATATGGAACTATTTCCAAGAAATTTATTTTTGTGAATTTCCTCAAGTTGTGCCAAATTACCAAGAATTCTACATTTTAGGAGCAAGATGTAAAGGAACAAAATATTCTACATCGAATTTCATTATAGGTCATCGAACAGCAGAAATCGGTAGCCGTAATATATAACCTACAAAAATCAGCATAAATATGGAACTCTTTCCAGGACATTTAATTTTTGTTATTAATTTTATGATTTTTCTCAAGTTCTAACAAAATCTCCACGAATTCTATATTTTAGGAGAATGATGCGAATGACAAAAATATTCTTCGTCGAATTTCCCTATAGGTCACCGAATACCAGAAATCGATATATACTATACTAAATTTCCTGAAAAATCGGAAAATATATAAGAAATTAATAGTCTTGCTAAATTGTATTTTCCTGAGTATATGGCAAATTCTTCCAGAATACTTCACTTTTGGCGCTTGATGTTAAAGAGAAAAATATTCTACACCGAATTTCACTATAGGCCACCGAACACGAAAAATCGATAGCTTTAATATATATCCTGAAAAATATCCGTAACAATATGGTAAAATTAACAAAAATAGATTTATGACGTTTATTTTGTGCCTCTTTCAAATTATGTCAAAATCGCCCACATGATGCCATTTTAGAAAATTTTTTTCAATGGAAAAAATATTCTACATCGAATTTCAATATGGGTCACCAAACACAAGAAGTCTCTATATACTATATATATCGCAAAAATATCGGTATTAATATGGCTATATATGCACGAAATCTTTTAATGCATTTTTGAGGTTCTCCTTTAATCCATTTGATTTGGTACAAAATATCCAACTAATTCTAAATTTTAGCTGCAAGTTGTCCGTGGAAAAATTATTCTACATCGAATTCTACTAGGGGTCACCGAACAAAAAATTTTTGTAGCTCTAATATATAGTCGTAAAAAATCGGTTGTAATATGGGCATATAAACACAAAACATTAGTTACATATTTGAAAGAGTAATTTTTACATCTTCCAATTTGGAGGTAATTTTCACGTTAAGATTTTATTTTACTGGATTGGTTTCAAAGGAAAAATTATTCTACATCGAAATCTACTAGGGGTGAACGAACAAAAGATATTTGTAGCTTTCATATATAATCGTAAAAAATCTGTTGTATTATGGATATATAAACAAAATGTATTCATTCAATATTTGAGAGCATTTTTTTACATCTTCCGATTTAGAGGCAAGTTTCACGTTAAGACTTCATTTTACTGGATTGGTTTTAATGGAGAAAATATTCTCCATTAAATTCTACTAGGGGTAACCGAACAGAAGATTTTTGTACCTCTAATATATAATCGTAAAAAATCGGTTGTAATATGTGTATATAAACAGAAGTAGTAATTACATATTTGAAAGACTAATTTCTTGCACCTTCCAAAATGGAAGCCATTTCCACGATACGGCTTCATTTTACTCGACTAGTCTCAATGGGAAAAATATTCTACATCGAATTCTACTAGAGGTCACCGAACAAGAGATATTTGTAGCTCTAATATATATTAGTAAAATATCGGTTGTAATATGGGCATATTAACACAAAATATGTATTATATGATTTGTAGTACTAATATTGCAATGTATTCGAAGTGTGTGTAGTTTCATCCGGACCTTTGCTTTTTGAGGGTATACTTCCAATGAAAAAAATATTCTCCTTCGAATTCTACTAGGGGTCAAGGAACAACAAATATTTGTAGTTGTTATAGAAACCACTAAAAATCGCCTCAGAACTTGACTATCTAAAACCAAAAAACATTAGTGTCAATTGAAAGCCTATTTTCTACATAAGTTCAAATAGACGCCAATTTCAACCTGAATACTTCCCTTTAGAGAAATGGCATGAATGGAAAAAATATTCTGTACAAAATTTCACTAAGGGTTTCCAAACTAAAGATATTTGTAGCTCTATTGTATAGTCGTAAAATATCGGTTGTAATATGAGTATATAAACACAACATATTTATTATACAATTTGTAGTACTATATTTTTAATTTCTTTTAAATTGAGTCCAGTTTCTCCCAGACCACTACATATTAGAGATATAGTTTCAAAGGAAAAAATATTCTATATCAAATTCTACTAGGCGTCAAGGAACAACAAATATTTGTAGCTGTTATAGAAACCACTAAAAATCGTCTCAAAACTTGGCTATATTAAGCAAAAATAATTAATATTAATTAAAGTGGTAAATTCTACTTTATTCCAAATAGATCCCCATTTTCCCACCGAATACTTCTCTTTAGAGGAAGAGTCTCAATGGAAAAAATATTCTACACAAAATTTCACTACGGGTTCCCGAACAAATAATATTTGTATGTTTGATATATATACCTTAAAAATATTAATTAAAGTATGGGTAATTTTTTTTTTATTTTTTAGGTTAATTTCAAATTTGGTCAAAATTTACCACAATAATTAATTTTAGAGGCAAATAGTTAAAGAAAAAAACATTCTCCATTAAATTTCACTATGAGTCCACAAACAAACGAACTCTCTAGCTTTAACATATATACCTAAAAATTAGCAATAAAAATGTTAATTCTCAGCAATAATCAAGATCTGCTCATAAACTATCAATAAATGTTGTCTTATCATAATTTAATTAGCAATCAATGTCTATATCATAATTTTGAAAAAAAAAATCATCTCATTAAATTTTATGGTAAACTGGCCTAAGTCAATAATAAAAATATTTTTTCCCAACATAATATTTTTCCTTTATTTTGCCAAACTATAAAAAAATTGTGGTGCAATAAAAAATGTGCAGTATTTGATTTGATTTTGAAATTTGATTGGACATGGGTTTTGTTCATACCAAAAACCAACAACAACATAAACTTTATTGTTATTATGTATGTCATAAATGTTTTAGTATTTGTTTTATCAAACAAAAGAATATCTTCAAAAATTATTTTTTTTATTACGATGTTAAATATGTTTGTAATAAAAAAAATTCTAGATGGTGTATTTTGATATCGGTGGAATGGTTGGTAACAAGTGCATATAGTAGACTGGTTTAATTTCAATAAAGATTCATAAAAATACGATATTGAAAATATAATCTTAAAAATAGAATATTTAAATGACATAAAATTTATGTTAGAACAAACGGCGGGTGGTACGGGACACCTGTACCCAAGCATAACTAGAAGAGGAAAAATACAGAACACCTACAAATGTGTAGGTGTATGCATTGTTCGGGACCTTATATTTAATGTCTGGGAAGAAAGATAACATTTTTATTGCCTTTTTATTTAAATTTAGTTTTGAATATTTTTTCAATATTACCCAATTTTGTTTATCGTCATTAACATGCTGGTGTCAAATGTCTTTGGGTGTTTTTTTTTTTTTTTTTTTTTTTTGAGAAAAATATTACAACTGATGATTTTCTTTTATAAAATTTGTTTTTGTGTGTTCGAAAACAATTTTGAAACAATACAAATACAACAAAACCAAACCATACCAAACCTTTTTATTGTCAAAGAAAGGTTTTATTTTTCTGACTTTTAATTGATGGGAAATAATTTAAAATCCACATCCAAATTAAGTGACATTTTCGGAGGTAAATATTAAATATACCGATTCCTGGTCTTCGAAGACCCATAGTGAAATTTAGTGTAGAATATTTTTTCCATTGACATTAGGACCCAAAAATTAAGTATTGGAAATGAAATCGGTCTCCATTCAAAAATAGTGGCGAGTGGCCCCGGAAAAAATATATATTTTTTTGTTAGGTGTCCCATATTCCAAATGATATTTTTATGGTAAATATTAAAGCTACAAATTTTGTTTATTCCGGAACCCATAGTAAAATTTGATAAAGAATATTTTTTTCATTGACATAATTATTCTATAATAAAGTACTATGGTCGAATTTGACCCCTATTGGAAAACGAGGGCAATATGATACTAAGAAATTTTGGGAGTACTTTATTGTTTATGTATCCCATATTTCAATTAAAATTTAAATGGTATATATTATAGCTACAAAATTCGTTTGTTCAGAGACCCATAGTAAAATCAGATGAGGAATATTTTTTCCATTGACATAATTCTCCAAAAATGCAACCATTTGTACGAATCTGAGCTCTGATCGAAAACAGTCCAAAAATAAACCACAATATTCACTTCTTGTTTATATTTCCAATTTTGTTGCTAATATTTTGTTGGTATATACCAGAGCTACCAATTTCTTGTGCTTGGTGACCTATAGTAAAATTTTCTGTAGAATATTTTTTCCATTGATATCAACCCCCTAAAATGCAACCATTTTGACGAATTTGATCTCTGATCGAAAACAGTCCAAAAATAAACCACAATATTCACTTCTTGTTTATATTTCTCATATTGCTGCTACTATTGCGTTGGTATATATTAGAGCTACCGATTTCTTGTCCGTGGGTACTTATATTGAAATTTTCTGTAGAATATTTTTTCCATTTACATCACCCACCTAAAATGCAACCATTTGGACGGATATGGCCCCTGATCGAAAACAGTCCAAAATAAACCACAAAATTCACTTCTTGTTTATATTTCCCATTTTGCTGCTACTATTTTGTTGGTATATATTAGATCTACCGATTTCTTATCCATGGGGAAATTAAAATTTTATACAGAATATTTTTTCCATTTACATCACCCACCTAAAATGCAATCGTTTGTGAAAACTTGATCTCTGACCGAAAAAAGTCAGAAATTACCACGAAAACCTAATAAAGAGGTTGTTGTTTATATGATTCATATTGCAGCTAATATATTGTGAGTATTTACTAGAGCTACCGATTTTTTGTTGTCGATGACTTATAGTAGAATATGATGTAGAATATTTTTTCCATTGCCAAGACCCCTCTAAAATTAACTCTTTTGAACGAATTTGACCTCTGATCGAAAACAGTCCGATATTACCCAAAAAAACTTGTTTTTTATATCTCCCATATTGTAGCTAATATTCTGTAGGTATATAGTAAAGCTACCGATTTCTTGTGCTTTGTGACCTATAGTGAAATTTTATGGGTATTATTTTTTCCATTAGCATCACCCACCTAAAATGCAATATTTTGGGAAATTTTGACCACTGATCGAAAAAGGTCAGAAATTACCACATAAACCTAATAAGGAGGTTATTGTTTTCATTCTCCATATTGTAGCTGATATTTTGTGGAAATATATTAAAGCTACAGATTTCTTGTGGTTCGAAATCTATAGTGAAATTTTATGGAGAATATTTTTTCCATTGACATCAACCCCCTAAAATGCAACCATTTGGACGGATATGACCTCCAAAATAAAATAAACCACAAAATTCACTTCTTGTTTATATTTCCAATTTTGTTGATAATATTTTGTTGGTATATACCAGAACTACCTATTTCTTATCCATGGGAACTTATATTGAAATTTTCTGTAGAATATTTTTTCCATTAACATCATCCACCTAAAATGCAATATTTTGCGAAATTTTTGACCACTGATCGAAAATAGTCAGAAAAGACGAGAAAATCCTAATAAGGAGGTCATTGTTTATATTCCCCATATTGTTGCTATTATTTTGTTGGCATATACTATAGCTATCGATTTCTTGTCGGAGGTGGCTTTTAATAAAATTTTATGGAGAATATTTTTCGCTCTAACACTAACACCTTAAAACGCAATCTTTTGATAAAATTTGCCCCCCTGATCAAATATAGTCAGAAATTGTCTTCTACAAATAATACAGATATTTTTATTTGAATACCCCATATTACTGCTAATTTTTTAATTGTATATACTACAGCTATCCAATTTTTCTCTTCGGTGACCTATAATAAAATTTAATGGAGAATATATTTTCCTTTAATTTTCACCCTCCATAGGCCTGTTTTGGGGGAGTATTTTGCCCAAATTCAAAAATAGTCCAAAATAATCCACAAATGAATTTCTATTTTATATTACTTATATTTTTGCCTACAATTCGGCGGTATATACTATAGCTATCGATTTCTTGTGATCGATGACCTATATTAAAATTTGGTGCAAAATATTTTTCTCGTGAACACCCCGCGTCTAAAGTGTAAGCTTATGGACGAAAATGACCTCACATCGAAAATGGTCGAAAAATGAATACTTAAAAAAATATTATATATTTCAGCTAATATTTCTACTATATATAATACAGCTACCGATTTCTTTTGTTCCGTGACCTATAGTAGAATTTTATGCACAATATATTTTCCATTGACACTTCCCCCCAAAAATTAAATTTTATGGGAGACTTTGGCGCCCAATCTGAAAAAGTCAAATGTTCAAATTATGGCTCCCACAAATCATTTACATTGAATCTAATTTTCTGAGAACAGTTTCTCTTGTTCTCAATACAACAAAATTTCGAATTTATTTCCTCCAACAACATCTACAACAACAAAAAATGCCGTTGCATTTCGATTCTTGCATTAGAACTTCCTATTTTTTTTAGGGAATACTTTAAAGCCATCAACTTAACTACCTGTTTGATTGAATATTTCTTCCCTCATATGTATTTCCATATAAAAAAATTTGTTTTCAAAACAAACAAAAAAGAGATTGTCTAAGTATTATTATTACTTATTTTTCAATTGATTTGACACGTGTTCCAGTGTTTCCGTTTTTGGCTACCGCCACAGTCAGGTTGTTTGCTGGTGCTGTTGGTTGCAAGGTGTCACTATTATGCACTCGAAATGTAATTGTTATAACCATAGATATTGTCGTTGTTGTTGTGTTGTTGGGTGTTTTTTGTTGTTGTAGTTTTTCCACACAATAAATTAGGTCCGTTACCTGTTACCAACAACAACAAAAACGAAAATCCCATTTCCACTGAATTATGCCAACAACACCAGCTCGACCAACGCCGCCACTCTTTTGTCTTCCAGACGAAGAAAAAAATTCAAAACTCAAAGACAAAACGGAAAATGTCAATCCATAATAATAGAAATGGTCGGGGTTTTGAATAAGGTAGGTGTTATATGTGGTCGTCGTGTTGGTTGGCATTTAATACCATTTTGTTAAAAAAAAAAAACAAAAATATGAAATGAAATGACAAGTGCAGTTATGACACAGCCGGGGTTATGTAAATTTTTAAACAATAAAAAAATTTGAAAAACAAAAATTTAAAAAATATATCATTAATATTATTTTATGACAGGAGTGAATGTAAAATAGGGCAAACAATGGGAACAACTAAGAAAAACTAAAATAAAATCTTAAAACAAATTTAATTCCCAAAATAATTCCCTTTCACTACTAAATAAAAAAATTTTGAAAAAAATCCACGCCTTTGGTTACGTAGAACATCCGATCGATTTTTTGTGTTCGATGACCTTTAGTGAAATTCGACATAGAATATTTTTTCCTTTTTCATTATCCCCCTAAAACTTGGTTTTGTGGGCTTATTCGGGCCCAATTGAAAGAAGTTCGAAAATAATCAAAAAAACAATTTTAATTTTTTTTTTCACCATAATGTTACACAAATTGTATACATATATAGTTCATCCGATCGATTTTTTGTGTTCGGTGACCTACAGTGAAATTCGATGTAGAATATTTTTTTCCTTTTACATTATCCCCCTAAAACTTGGTTTTATGGGCTTATTCGGGCCCAATTGAAAGTAGTTCGAAAAAAATAAAAAAAAAAACAATTTAAATTTTTTTTTTCGCCATAATGTTACACAAATTGTATACATATATAGTTCATCCGATCGATTTCTTGTGTTCGGTGACCTACAGTGAAATTCGATGTAGAATATTTTTTCCTTTCACATTATCCCCCTAAAACCTCGTTTTATGGGCATATTCGGGCCCATTTGAAAGAAGTTCGAAAATAATCAAAAAACTATTATAATTTTTTTTAACCATAATGTTACACAAATTGTATACATATATAGTTCATCCAATCGATTTTGTGTGTTGGGTGACCTTTAGTGAAATTCGACATAGAATATTTTTTCCTTTTTCATTATCCCCCTAAAACCCGGTTTTATGGACGTATTCGGGCCCAATTGAAAGAAGTTCGAAAATAATCAATAAAACAATTTTAACTTTTTTTTACCATAATGTTACATAAATTGTATACATATATAGTTCATCCGATCGATTTTTTGACATCATTTCCCTAAAACCACAAATTTTAGACGAACTTAACCTCTATTAAAAATATTACAAAGCAAAGTTTTTTTTTTATTTGGGCAAATAGTTATCTAAATATTAGTGATATAAAGTATCTCGGAGGAACTTCTTGTGTTCGGCAGACCATAGAGAATTTTTATGTAGAATAATTTTTCTATTGGCATTACCCCGGAAAATGCTACCTTTTAGGAGAATTTGACCTCTGATCGAAAATGGTCAGTAATTACCTCAAAAATATTTTTTAAAAAATCCACGCCTTTGGTTACACCTTAAAAAATATTTTTTAAAAAATCCACGCCTTTGGTTACACCTTAAAAAATATTTTTTAAAAAATCCACGCCTTTGGTTACACCTTAAAAAATATTTTTTAAAAAATCCACGCCTTTGGTTACACCTTAAATATTTTTTACAAAATCCACGCCTTTGGTTACCCCTTAAAAAATATTTTTTAAAAAATCCACGCCTTTGGTTACAACCAAAAAAATATTTTTTAAAAAATCCACGCCTTTGGTTACCCCTTAAAAAATATTTTTTTAAAAAATCCACGCCTTTGGTTACCCCTTAAAAAATATTTTTTAAAAAATCCACGCCTTTGGTTACACCCAAAAAAATATTTTTTAAAAATTCCACGCCTTTGGTTACCCCTTAAAAAATATTTTTTAAAAAATCCTGGCCTTTGGTTACACCCAAAAAATATTTTTTAAAAAATCCACGCCTTTGGTTACACCCCAAAAATATTTTTTTAAAAAATCCACGCCTTTGGTTACACCTTAAAAAATATTTTTTTAAAAAACCACGCCTTTGGTTACACCTTAAAAAATATTTTTTAAAAAATCCACGCCTTTGGTTACACCTTAAAAAATATTTTTTAAAAAATCCACGCCTTTGATTACACCTTAAAAAATATTTTTTAAAAAATCCACGCCTTTGATTACACCTTAAAAAATATTTTTTAAAAAATCCACGCCTTTGGTTACACCTTAAAAATATTTTTTAAAAAATCCACGTCTTTGGTTACACCTTAAAAATATTTTTTAAAAAATCCACGCCTTTGGTTACACCCAAAAAAATATTTTTTAAAAAATCCACGCCTTTGGTTACACGTTAAAAAATATTTTTTAAAAAATCCACGCCTTTGGTTACACGTTAAAAAATATTTTTTAAAAAATCCACGCCTTTGATTACACCCAAAAAAATATTTTTTAAAAAATCCACGCCTTTGGTTACACGTTAAAAAATATTTTTTAAAAAATCCACGCCTTTGATTACACCCAAACAAATATTTTTTAAAAAATCCACGCCTTTGGTTACACCCAAAAAAATATTTTTTAAAAAATCCGCGCCTTTGGATACACCTTAAAAAATATTTTTTAAAAAATCCACGCCTTTGGTTACACCTTAAAAAATATTTTTTAAAAAATCCACGCCTTTGGTTACACCTTAAAAAATATTTTTTAAAAAATCCACGCCTTTGATTACACCTTAAAAAATATTTTTTAAAAAATCCACGCCTTTGATTACACCTTAAAAAATATTTTTTAAAAAATCCACGCCTTTGATTACACCTTAAAAAATATTTTTTAAAAAATCCACACCTTTGGTTACACCTTAAAAAATATTTTTTAAAAAATCCACGCCTTTGGTTACACCTTAAAAAATATTTTTTTAAAAAATCCACGCCTTTGGTTACACCCAAAAAAAATATTTTTTAAAAAATCCACGCCTTTGGTTACACCCAAAAAAATATTTTTTAAAAAATCCACGCCTTTGGTTACCCCTTAAAAAATATTTTTTAAAAAATCCACGCCTTTGGTTACACCTTAAAAAATATTTTTTAAAAAATCCACGCCTTTGGTTACACCTTAAAAAATATTTTTTAAAAAATCCACGCCTTTGGTTACACCTTAAAAAATATTTTTTAAAAAATCCACGCCTTTGGTTACACCTTAAAAAATATTTTTTAAAAAATCCACGCCTTTGGTTACACCTTAAAAAATATTTTTTAAAAAATCCACGCCTTTGGTTACAACTTAAAAAATATTTTTTAAAAAATCCACGCCTTTGGTTACACCTTAAAAAATATTTTTTAAAAAATCCACGCCTTTGGTTACACCTTAAAAAATATTTTTTAAAAAATCCACGCCTTTGGTTACACCTTAAAAAATATTTTTTAAAAAATCCACGCCTTTGGTTACAAAAAAATATTTTTTAAAAAATCCACGCCTTTGGTTACACCTTAAAAAATATTTTTTAAAAAATCCACGCCTTTGGTTACACCTTAAAAAATATTTTTTAAAAAATCCACGCCTTTGGTTACACCTTAAAAAATATTTTTTAAAAAATCCACGCCTTTGGTTACACCTTAAAAAATATTTTTTAAAAAATCCACGCCTTTGGTTACACCTTAAAAAATATTTTTTAAAAAATCCACGCCTTTGGTTACACCTTAAAAAATATTTTTTAAAAAATCCACGCCTTTGGTTACAACTTAAAAAATATTTTTTAAAAAATCCACGCCTTTGGTTACACCTTAAAAAATATTTTTTAAAAAATCCACGCCTTTGGTTACACCTTAAAAAATATTTTTTAAAAAATCCACGCCTTTGGTTACACCTTAAAAAATATTTTTTAAAAAATCCACGCCTTTGGTTACACCTTAAAAAATATTTTTTAAAAAATCCACGCCTTTGGTTACAACTTAAAAAATATTTTTTAAAAAATCCACGCCTTTGGTTACACCTTAAAAAATATTTTTTAAAAAATCCACGCCTTTGGTTACACCTTAAAAAATATTTTTTAAAAAATCCACGCCTTTGGTTACAACTTAAAAAATATTTTTTAAAAAATCCACGCCTTTGGTTACACCTTAAAAAATATTTTTTAAAAAATCCACGCCTTTGGTTACACCTTAAAAAATATTTTTTAAAAAATCCACGCCTTTGGTTACACCTTAAAAAATATTTTTTTAAAAAATCGACACTTCTCCAAAAAAAAATTCTGAAAGAAAATGAAACTTTTCTAACGGTTTATAATTCTTTTTTATTTTTTTTTTAATTTCACCACAATAAACCCCCATTTGTTCCATTGTTTTCAAATTTATATCATCCATCAAAAAATATGAAAATTCCGCCATAAAAAGCCCCCCAAAGGTGTTAGGGTTAACCACAAAAGTAATGATCTTTAAAAAAAAAGGGATACTTCACATTAACATAAAAGCCTGACAAATGGATGAGATGACTGCGACACAATGGGATATGGTCTTCAACAAAAAAAATTAAAAAAAAAAGAAAATACCCACAAAAAATTTAAATAAAATCCCAAAGTGAGAAATATGGGTCAGGCTGTCAGCAAGGGGGTAATTTGTCATAAAAATAAAAAAGAAAACAAAAGTATAACGTGATTTTCTTTTCTCACCTTTCGTCATTTCACCTCACCGGTGATGACGATGATGAGGCTGAAGTGTCAAAAAAAAGCTGTTCGAAAGGGGAAAATTTAAAAAGGTTCTTCCCACTACACCATTATTAGAATAAGTGAAATTTCAATGCACCAGAACATTTTTCCATTGTTCGAAATAATGGAAAAAAAAATAATTCTTGAAAAAAAAATTTCAAATGATGATCATTAAATATTTAAATTTTCTTTTTTAAATAAAAATCATTTTGAATTGTAAATGACATTGGTTATGCTTTCTCTTGGTTAATTTACCATCTACCTTTGAAATGAGGTCAGAAAAAATGGCCCTTATAATTTTGTGGGGGGAAAAGGAAATAGAAAAGAAGAATATTTGGAACTCTTCAAAGTGATTGATGGTTTTATTATAATTATATGAAATATTCTAAGAATTGTTTTAGAAAAATTAATTTTCAACCAAAGAAAAAAAATCATTTGAAAATGTTGATAAAAAAATTGGAATCTAGGTCAATATTTTTCCTACAATCATGCACTTTAGAGAGGGGGTGTAAAAAAGAAAAATATTCTGTTTTCAATTTCACTATATGTCACCGAACATTTAATATTTGTAGATATTATAATTTATCCGAAAATAACGGTATAATTATCCCATATAAAAATATTTAATTTTTGTACTAAAAGCTTACTTTACCATATTCGACTTTAGGCCTATATCTCATAGAAATCTTCACTTTACTGGGATGATGTAGAGGGGGAAAATGTTCTATATCAAATTTCACTAGAGGTCATCGACCATAAAAAATCCGTAGCTATTATATATAGCAATAAAATATTAGCAAAAATATGATTATAAAAAATAATTTATTTTTCATGATAAATTTAATACAATCTTTGAGTTAGAGGCAATTTCAGGCACAATCATGCTTATTAGAGTACTTATCTCAGAGAACAAAATATTCTACATCGAACTTCAATATAGGTTGTCGAACACAAGAAATCGGTATATATAATATTTGCCGATAAAATACAACCCACAATATTGTATAAATTAAAAAAAATGAGTTCGGAGGTTCATTAAGCACAATATTCGAACTGGAGCCAATATCTCCATTAAAACTTAATTTTAGAATATTTCTTTCAATGAGAAAAATATTCTATATAAAATTTCATTATAGGTCCCCGAATACTATAAATCGGTATATATAATACATACCAATAAAATTTAAGCAACAATGTAGGATATATATCAACAAATTGATTTTAAGGTAGCTTAAGCAGTATTTTCAACTTGGGGCTAATATCGCCCTTGAAACCAAACTTTTTGAAATATATTTCAATGCAAAAAATATTCTACATCAAATTTCACTATATGTCTCCGACTACAAGAAATCGCCAGCTATAATAAATACGAAGGAATTTGTTTTTAGCAATATTAGGAACATCTAATTAAGAAATAATTTTAAAGGGAAATTTTGCAGTTTGTTCGAATTGGAGCCAATTTCAGGCACAAGCCAGCTTATTAGAGAGATGACATCAGAGAAGAATATATTCTAAATGAAATTTCATTATAGGTTACCCTGCACAAGAAATCGATATATATAATATTTATCAACATAATATTAGCATCAATGCGGAATAAAAATTAAAATGTGATTTTTAGGGCTCGTTCAGCTCTATTATCGAGTTGTAGTCAATTTCTCCCACAAAACTTTATTTTAGAACATTTCTTTCAATGGAGAAAATATTCTACGTCGAATTTCACTATAGGTCTCCGAATATAAGAAATCGATATATTCAATATCGACCAACAAAATATAGGCGACAAAAATAAGTTACAACTAGATAGTAATTCTAAAGGAAAATTTTGCAGTTTGTTCAAGTTGGAGCCCATTTCAGGCACAAGCATGCTCTTTAGATGGATGATCTCAGAGAACAAAATATTCTACATGGAATTTCATTAAGGGTCAATGAAAACAAGAAATCGGTATATATAATATGTAACTAAAAAATATAAGCTACAATGTAGGATATATACCAAAAAATAGAGTTTAATGTAGCTTAAGCAATATTTTCGACTTGGAGCTAATATCTTCCCCAAAATCTCATTTTTGGAAATAGTTTTCAATGAAAAAAATGTTCTATATTCAATTTCAGTATAGGCCTTCGACCACAAGAAATCGGTAGCTATAATATTTACCAGCAAAATTGTTTTTGCAATATTGGTATATACATGGCTTATTGTTTTAATAATGTTAAGCTTTATTTCAGGTGGTTATTGAATATAGGCCATCTATATAACCCTGAAAACTTATTATTAGAGTTATGGCTCCAATGGAAATAATAGTCTACATCAAATTTCACTATGGGTCTCCTAACACAAGAAATCGGTAGCTATAATATATACTACAAAAATATTAACAGCAATATTGGCATATTTACATCGAATATTTGTTATTATTAATTTAATGGCTTATATCGGGTTGGTAATGATTTATGGTCCAGATCTCCCTTAAAACTTCGTGTTGGAGCATTGCTTCTAATAGAAATAATATTCTACATCAAATTTCACTATAAGTCTCCGAATACAAGAAATCGATAGACAAAATATTTATTAACAAAAAATGATTAACATTTTGGGCATTTCTAGCATAAAAATTAAATTTGGTGTATTTTTGTATTTTTTTCGAATTCGGCTCAATTTCTCCCTTAAAACATAACTTTAGAGGATTGGAGTTACAAAGAAAAATATTCTCCATCAAATTTCACTATAAGTCTCGGAATACAAGAAATCGATAGACAAAATATTTATTAACAAAAAATGATTAACATTTTGGGTATTTCAATGAGAAAAATTAATATTGGTGTATTTTTGTATTTTTTCGAATCCGGCTCAATTTCTCCCTTAAAACATAGCTTGAGGGGGTTGGAGTTAAGGGAAAAAATATTCTCCATCAAATTTCACTATAAGTCTCAGAATACCGGGAATCGATAGACAAAATATTTATGAAGAAAAAAATTATTAACATTTTCGGTATTTCAAGAAGAAAAATTAAATTTGGTATAATTTTCAACTTTTTGAGTTCGGCTCAATTTCTCCCTTAAAACATAGCTTGAGGGGGTTGGAGTTAAGGGGAAAAATGTTATCCATAAAATTTCACTATAAGTCTTAGAATACAAGAAATCAGTAGACAAAATATTTATTAACAAAAAATTATTAGCATTTTCAATATTTCAACGAAAAAAATTAATCTTGGCATATTTTTGTATTTTTTTGATGCAGGCTCAATTTTTCCCTTAAAACATAGCTTGAGGGGGTTGGAGTTAAGGGAAAAAATATTTTCCATTAAATTTCACTATAAGTCTCCGAATACAAGAAATCGATAGACAAAATATTTATTAACAAAAAATGATTAACATTTTGGGCATTTCTAGCATAAAAATTAAATTTGGTGTATTTTTGTATTTTTTTTTTTTTTGAATCCGGCTCAATTTCTGCCTTAAAACCCAACTTGAGGGGGTTGGAGGTAGAGAGACAAATATTCTCCATCGAATTTTATTATAAGTCGCCGAAGACCAAAAATCCATAGCTATAGTATATACCATCGAAATATAAGCTGCAATGTGCTATATTATTGAGAAATTTTCTTTATACATGAATTAAGCACTTTTTTCCGATTCAGGGTCAAATACTCCACCAAAACTTCATTTTAGGGGATTGTTCTCAATGGAAAAAATATTCTACATCAAATTTCACTATAAGTCTCGGTATACAGGAAATCGATAGACAAAATATTTATGAAGAAAAAAATTATTAACATTTTCGGTATTTCAAGAAGAAAAATTAAATTTGGTATAATTTTCAACTTTTTGAATTCGGCTCAATTTCTCCCTTAAAACATAGCTTGAGGGGGTTGGAGTTAAGGGAAAAAATATTCTCTATCAAATTTGAATATAAGTCGCCGAAGACCAAAAATCCATAGCTATAGTATATACCATCGAATTATGAGCAGTATTGGGGGTATATAATGATGAAGTAAGTATAACCTTTTTATTTTGCACTTTTTTCAATTCGGGGCCAATTACTCCCCCAAAGCTGCATTTTAGGGGATTGTTCTCAATGGAAAAAATATTCTACATCGAATTTCACTATAAGTTACCTTACATAAAAAATCTGTAAATATAACTTATAACAAAAATATCCGGGTATAAACAAGAAATATTTTTTTTCGTTTTTTGTTAATTTTTTCTAAGACTTCTTTTGATTACCTCATCCAGTTTCAAGGTTTCTTCCCCTCCACCAAAAATTAATTGCTGGATTATGAACCACCACAAAAAATTAAAACGATATATATTTTTTACCACTCATTAGCCTTACTATTGTTTCCATAGTTATTTTTTCTTAGAGTTACATTCCAAAAAATTAATGCCTTAACAGTTAAAAGTTCCCCACTCCTTCCCCAAAAAAAAATGGTTACAAACATTCTTTAGGTTTATTGTTTGGCTTACATAATAAAGTAAGAAAGAAACGACTTCAAAAAAAAAAAAAACTCAAAACTCATATTTTATCTTGATTTGAAAATCTATGTAATAATCATGTAATAACACCAACAACAAACATGTTGAAGTTGTTGTAATCACATGCCAGTCAGTCAGCCAGGCGGTCGGCTACCGTGATAAAGATATCAGGGCAAAAATGATTTGAAACACAAAATAAACCACAACAAACAAAAGATTTATATCTTTATTTTGTTGTTGTTGCTGTTGTTTTTGTTGTAATTCTGACATTTTAAGTTTAACACGATGAAGGTCAGTTACATATATTTAGACAATTACTTTTTTTACTCTCCAGATTTGGGGATGGAGGAAAATTTTTTAATTATGAAAAAATTAAAAAAATATTTAAAAAATGTTAAATTCAGAAATTTTTCAAATTCTGTGTTTAAAATAATGTCCTAGTTATTTAAAAAAATTAATATTTCTTTTTTAATTATTTTTTTTTCACATTTTAATCCCAAAATTTGTTTTTTCCTTAACCTAACTAAATAATCCAACACAAAATTGCCTTTAGTCCCAACTCACATAAATCCCCATCTACTTTAATCCTTTTATTTCGAAAACCCAAAAAAAATTCAAATGAAACATAATTAACTTGCATCAACATGCTTAAATTAAGCCGTCGCTTGGTTTTGATAATTAGTGAGGGTTTTGCACGGCTTACTATTCAATGTGTGAATAAATATTTTCATAATTACCACTATATTTGCCGTAAAATCAAACACCCACATTTTCGAAATAATCTTCAATTTTTCAGTCTCGTTTTCAAAAGATCATAAAAGGATTGAAATTTTCCATTAACAACAGGTAGCAAATAATATGAACTCTGTGGTTTTTGGTCAAATTTTCTTCAACATTCCAAGAATTGTAATTTACAGCCAAACAAAAAATAACAAATTATTTAGTTAAGAAAGGGATTTGGAGATTTCATGATGATGGCGAATTTTAGGGAAATTTTGTGAGGAATAATTTTTTCTTTAACACCAAGCTTCTAAAATCATGAATAGAGGCAGATTTTGACCCGAACTCTAAAATACATAGTTCGAAAAAAAAACATCATTAAATAGTTCTTTGTTTGCATAGCCAACAATCAAGCAATCAATACTTCTATTTGATTGTCATATATAATATCTACAGGTTTCTTGTGGTTTGAGATTTTGAGTGAAATTCGATGAAAAATATTTTTTTATTGGGACCAACCCTCGAAAATAAAGTATTGAGATCGAAATTGACACCAAGTCAAAAATTGTGCCTTATTTGTCCAATGAAGTCAAAACATTTTTTTATATACCCACATTGTTGATCAAATTTTATTGATATATATTATACCTACCGATTTCTGTTGTTCTGTAACCTATAGTGAAATTCGATGTAGAATATTTTTTCCATTGAGACCAACCGCCGAAAATTAAATATTGAGGACGATATTAACATGAAGTCGAAAATAGTTCATTATTTGCCAAAAGAGTGACAACAAAAAAAATTATTTTCAATATACCCACATTGTTGCTCAAATTTTATTCCTATATTTTATTGCTATTGATATCTTGTGGACGATAACATATAGTGAAATTTGACGTAGAGTATAATTTCCATTTACACCACCCACCTAATATGAAGTATTGAGATATATATAGGCACATATTGGGAGACACTATGGGATTAACCTAGAAAAATTAAATTATTTTTTTCTTTACTATATACCCACATCGTAGCTCCAATTTCAGTGGTATAAACTACTGCTACCTATTTCTTGTGGTCGGTGACCTATAGTGAAATTTGATGTAGAATACGATTTCCATTGAGACCAATTCCCTAAAACGATGTCTTGAGGTAGATATAGGCGCAGAGTAGAAGGTACCATAAAATTAGCTTACATAAACAAAAATATGAAATATATCTGATTGATTATATAGCCGAATTGTTGCCGATATTTACTTGGTATATATCATAGCTATGGATTTCTTGTGTTCGGTGACCTATAGTGAAATTCGATGTAAACTATTTTTCTCATTTACTCTACCCTTCTAAAATGAAAGGGTCATGTAGATATTGCCCTCAGTTTGAGGGCAGTTTCAAATTACCCTACAAGTATAAAATAATTATTTATTTGATTACATACCTACATTACTGCTCGAGTTTTTACTGTTATATACTACTGCTACCGATATCTTGTGGTCGGTGACCTGTAGTAAAATTTTACGGAGAATGTATTTTTCATTGGGACCAAGCCTTTAAAATAAAGTATTGAGGTAGATATAGGCACCTATTTTAAGGTACAATTATAGTAGCCTTATTACATTTTTTTATTATATGGTCACATTGCTGTTCTAATTTTACAGTTATATTCCACTGCTACCGATTTTTTGTGGTTGGTGACCTATAGTAAATTCAATGTAGAATTTAGTTTCAATTGGCAACAATATGCAAAAATAAATTTTTCTGGGAGATTTAGGCAAAAAAATCAAAAGTAACCAAAAATTAACATTCTATTTTGAGCACATAAAATTTCGTCCCGATTTTGATGATACCATTATAGTTATCGATTTCTTGTTTTCGGAAACCTATAGTAAATTTCGATGTGGAATATAGTTTTCATGGACATCGACCTCCAAAAATTAAGTTTTCGGGGAAATTTTGACAAAAAATCAAAATTAACCAAAAATTCACATTTGACTCTGCGAGCTTAAAATGTTGCCCCGATTTTTATGATATATATTATACCTACAGATTTTTTGTGTTCCGAGACTTATAGTGAAATTCGATGTAGAATAAAATTTTCATTGGCATCAACCTCCAAAAGTTAAGTTTTCTTGGAGATTTTGCCAACAAATTAAAATTATCCAAAAATTAACATTTGACTCTGCGAGCTTAAAATATTGCCCCGATTTTGATGATATATATTATAGCTACAGATTTTTTGTGTTCCGAGACTTATAGCGAAATTCGATGTAGAATATAGTTTTCATTGACATCAAGCCCCAACAAATATTTTTTCTGGGAAATTTTTACAAAAAAATCAAAATTTTCACAAAATATTTTTTTTTTATTTTTCACCATCCAAAATACGACTCCAATTTCGATGTCATATATTAGAGCTACAAATTTGTTGTGTTTCGGGACCTATAGTGGAATACGATTTAGAATATTTTTTCATCGACATCAACCTGCAAAAATTAGTTCATATGGCAGATTTAGGCTTAAATTTAAAAAAATCCCAAAAATGATTTTTGCCTAATGCGATTTGCTTTACCTCGATTTTGATGTTATCCATTAAAGCGACAGATTTGTAGTGTTCTGAAATATACGAACAAATTTAAATCAATAACTAAGGAATAATAAATTATTCATTAATATTATTAATTTTTTCTAAAATCAATGGTTTTTGGTTTAAACATTTTAAATTTCATTCTTCTTGTCATAAGTCAGAGCAAACAAAAAATAATAAATTTACATTCACTTTCTTTATGATAATCATGAAACAACAACTAAAAATACACATCATTAAAACCAGTGGCTACCAGCCATAGCAATAAATAATAATAAATACAATAACAAGACTCCCCCCCCCCCCCTTCGCCACAAGCCATTCAATAGAAAACGAAACTTTTTCTTGTAAAACAATTTTTGTTA
The DNA here is from genome assembly GCF_032173495.1 of Musca vetustissima. Taxonomy (NCBI): domain Eukaryota; kingdom Metazoa; phylum Arthropoda; class Insecta; order Diptera; family Muscidae; genus Musca; species Musca vetustissima. The sequence goes on along the minus strand of NW_026887131.1, from coordinate 68,254 downwards.
AACAATAATAAAAATAACAACAATAACTTTGATCGTTAACAGAGATCAATGGCTGGACAGACAGACTAGTTGTAGTGTTAACAATAAATAAGTAATATATAATTTTTTTCCAAAACAATTTATAAACAATGGCCAAAAGAAGAAGCAGCTACACCAGCTGGTTAAACAAAGTACCTGAATCTGGGCAGGCATTTATTTCTTTCGAATAAATTTTAAGTTCGAAATTATTATTCAAAAAACATAATGAACTATAAATCGTATTCCCGCCCGTACGCCCGCCAACCAACTGACAAGGCATATATGCCTGAGAGCATACACTTACACTCACAAAAAATAATTAGTCAAAATGAAAATTTACAAACAAACAAAATATGAAAGCGTAAAACTTAACAACTATTACAAAATTGAAAACAGCATACAAACATACGTCAATGGCCATTAAATAATTAGTAAGAAAACAATTAAATTATACAATCATAATCTAGATGATATATAATACAGTGGGGAACAAAAAAATTCACAAATATACAACTAAAAAAATACGAAGACATTTTTTGGTGAATATTTTAATATTTTGCCAAAATCTCAAACCAAAATCAAATTTTTGTGTATTTATGTTAATGAAAACTTTATTCTACATAGAATTTCAATATAGGTCTTGGAACACGAGAAACTGGTAGCTATAATATTTATCGACAGAATTGAAGTAGCATTTTAGGCGCACACTCCAAAAAAAATCTTTTTTATGGTTATTTGGAAATTTTGCCAAAATCTTCCGCAATATGGCAGTTTTTGGGGTTGATATCAATGAAAACTATATTCCTCATCAAATTTCACTATAGGTCTCAGAACACGAGGAATCGGTAGCTATAATACATAACACCAAAATTAAGGTAGCATTTTAGGCGGTCAGACTAAAAAAGTTTTTTGGGTTAATTTTGAATTTTTGCCAAAATCTCCCTGAATACTTACTTTTTGAGGATTGATGTCAGTGAAAACTATAATCTACGTCGAATTTCACTATAGATCTCAGAACACAAGAAATCGGTAGCCATAATATATATCACACAAATTGAGGTAGCATTTAGGGCGTTCACACCAGAAAACTATTTTTAAGGATATTTGGAATTTTGCCGAAATCTCCCACAAAACCTCATTTAGGGTGATTGATGTCAATGAAAACTATAATCAACATCGAATTTCACTATAGGTCTCAGAACACAAGAACTCGGTAGGTGTAACATATAACACAAAAATCAAGGTAGCATTTTCGGCGCTCAGACTAAAAAAATGTTTTTTGGGCGTAATTTTGAGTTTTTGACAAAATCTCCCTGAATACTTACTTTTTGAGGATTGATGTCAGTGAAAACTATAATCTACATCGAATTTCACTATAGGTCTCAGAACACAAGAAATCGGTAGCTATAATATGTGCCATCAAAATTGAGGTAGCATTTTAGGCGTTCATACTAAAAACTGCTTTTGTGGTGTAAATTTGAATTTTTACCAAAATCTCCCCGAATACTTACTTTTTGAGGATTGATGTCAATGAAAACTGTATTCTATATCGAATTTCACTATAGGTCTCAGAACACAAAAAATCGGTAGCTATAATATGTGCCATCAAAATTGAGGTAGCATTTCAGGCGTTCATACTAAAAACTGCTTTTGTGGTGTAAATTTGAATTTTTGCCAAAATCTCCCTGAATACTTACTTTTTGAGAATTGATGTCAATGAACTCTGTATTCTACATCGAATTTCACTATAGGTCTCAGAACACAAGAAATCGGTAGGTGTAACATATAACACCAAAATTAAGGTAGCATTTTAGGCGGTCAGACTAAAAAATGTTTTTTGGGCTATAAAATATAACAATCAAATTGTGTGCTGCATACATTTATGTGTAGCAATTTAGGCGCTCTCACAAAAAAAAAACTTTTTTGAGGTTATTTGGAACTTTTGTCAAAATCTCTACCAAAACCTCATTTTTGGATATTAATGTAAGTGGAAACTATATTCTGCATCGAATTTCACTATATGTCTCAGAACACAAGAAATCGGTAGGTGTAATATATAACCTCAAAATCGAGGTAGTATTTGAGGTGTCCAAACCAAAAAATAAGTTTTCATTTTATAAATACATTTTGTAGTAATTTTTTTATTCATCTTAATTATTTAATTACTTCATATCCATATTGACTACAAAATCATAAAACCCTTACTTGTCCCCTCCCCCACCTATTACCATAATATGATAATACCAGACAATTTATTGGCTCAACTGTTATTAACTGTCATTAATTTGAAATGTTAAACAAAAGCCCCCACCTCTCTTTTAACTTATTAACAAGATAGTCAAAGCAATTTAAATTTGTAAGCTCCTTCCCCCCTGTCCCGCATAAAAATATAAAACAAAAACAACAAAGAGAAATATATCATACAAATATTTGCTAATAAATAAAATTAAAATTGAAAAATTGGCACAGGTAGTCAATTAACGAAGTGAGATGTTGTTTAATCAAATGTGTGTGTGTGTGTTCGGCGAAGTCTGATGAAGATGATGACAATTTGCAATGGTTTTGAGTAGCTAGTCATTCGAGCATATTAAATTTTGTGCAAAAAAATTGATTTGTTAATAAACAAAAACAATATTTTATTTAACAATTAGCCTTTAATATGTCGATTATTATGGTTCTGCTAATTTAAATGTTTAATATTTGAGGGGTAAATAATGTGTGGGAATTTTTGTCGGCATATTTTTAACCGCACTAGAAATTTGAAAATAAATACTACATCGAATTTCACTATCGGTCTCGGAAAAATGAAATCGATATCTATAATAGAGGTAGCTTTTTAGGCGCCATAGCCAAAAAAAAATTATATATTTTTGGGTAATTTTAAATTTGACCCGAAATCTCCAACAAATTGTCATTTTTGGAAGTTGGTGTCAATGAAAACTATATTCTACAACGTATTTCACTATGGGCCTCGGAATTTCTAATTTCACTATGGGTCTTCAAACATAAGAAATCGGTATCTATAATAAATCTCATAAAATTCGAGGTAGTATTTAGGCGTTTAAAGCAAAAAAATGTTTTTCGACATATTTATGTATTCAGGCCAAAATCTCTCTTAATATTTAATTTTTGGGCATTGAAGCCAATGGGAATTATGTTCTACATCGAATTTCACAATAGATCTCGGACCACAAGATCTTGATAGCTCTGGCCGATATCATTAAAATTTGGCAATCATGTTAGACGTTATGACCAAAAAAATTATATTTTAAAATAAATTTGAGTTATTGCCAAAATCTTCCTTAATACTTCGGTTTTGGATTTTGGTGCCAATGAAAACTATATTCTACATCGAATTTCACTATGGGTCTCCGAACATTGAAAATCTGTAACCGTAATATATACCATTAAAATTGAGACAGTAGTTTGGTTGCCCAAAGCAAAAAAAAATAGATTTTGGGTAATTTCGATTTTTTGCCAAAATCTCCCTCAATACTTGGCTCTAGGGTGTTGGTCTTAATTCAAACTATATTCTACATCGAATTTCAATATGGATCTTCAAAAACAAGAAATCTGTAGCCATAATATATATCCTAAAAATTGAGGTAGCATTATAGGCGTTCAAACAAAAATAACCTTTTTGGGGATAATTTTGATTTTTTACCGCAATCTCCCAAATTCCGAATTTTTTTGGTGTTGCTGTCAATGAAAACTATGTTCTACATCGAATTTCACTATGGGTCTTGGAACATTGGAAACCGATAGCTCTAATAAATATCATTAAAATTGAAGTAGCATTTTAGGCTCTCAAACCAAAAATTGGGGTTTTCTAAGTAATATTGGTTTTTTGCCAAAATCTCCCATCTCGCCTATTTGTAGGTTAGTGTTAATGAAAACTATATTCTATATCGAATTTCACTATGGATCTCCAAACACAAGAAATCGGTAGCCATAATATATATCATAAAAATTGGTGTAGCAAATTAGGCGCCTATGCCGTAAAAAAAAAAATATTTTTGGGGTAATTTTGAATTTTTAGCCAAAATCTCTGAAAATTCCGCATTTTTAGGGACTGTTGCCAATGAAAACTATGTTCTATATAAAATTTCACTATAAGTCTCTGACCACAAAAAAAACTCTAGCTATGATCAATAACAAGTTATTTACATAAATAAAAAATATTTGTTCTCAATTCACTGATTTCCCTTTCACCAATATCTACCCATTTACTAAGTCAATCTGTCAGTATGACATGACATACTGCGGATTTGTTTGTCTCCAGTATTCAATTTCATTTCCTATTTCCTATTATTCATTTTGCTATTGGTTATATTTTATTATTGTATTATTATTTTTTAACAAACAGATATTGAATTTCACAGACAGGGGAAGGCAATTTATTATTGATTTTTTTCTATTAAAAATATATTTATTTTTTATTCAAAATTTTCTAATAATATTTGTATTTTTTTCTCTTTACAGAATCTTTAAAAAATTCCAAAATTTTCCCCAGTATTTTTTTATTAACAAAAATTCCCAACAAAATGGCAACTCTCGTGATTATCTACAACTCTTCAGCAGTATTCCTATTAAGTTAAGACACGAACCAATTGATGTTGCAGTCACTCGTCGTCGTTGCAGTCAAGTGAGCCATGTTTGGTCTCTTGAATACAACACAAATTTATGGCATTCAAACTCAAACGCAACAACAACCACAACATCATCAAGGACATGAACCACAACAACACTATCCAATAAGTTTTCATCCAGAACACAAATCATCCGATACATTATCCAGTTGTAATAATTCCAAAGGACATCATCGTCGTACGGCCTCATCAGTATCCGATACAAGCAGTTCGACAACAACAACAAATAAATTTTTCACCAACATAACCTCAAAAAGTCCCACGAATTTTTTAGAGAAATTCCTTAAAAGTGATTTACTCAATACCTATGATACGTTGAAAAATTATCGTAATAGTTTTCCCTCTACAAATAATTCCCAGACAACGAATAAAAGATATTCCGATCCGGGAAGTGCAGCAGGACAGGAAGGTTTTAGTTTCAATTGCCTGCATGGTAGCTATAGGCATAGTTTTGATGGTGAATTCTATGAAAAGGCTGAAGTGAAAGGCAACAATCACAACAACAAGAAAAAATCCCAAAATCCTATAGAAGAAGTAGAGGGTAATCCATCCTCCTCAATCAGCACTCGTTTGTGTTCAGTTCCAAATCTATCTAGTGAAATGACAATTAAATGTTCCAAAAACCTCTTGGCTGTTGAACCTGAGGTCCAAGGACCTGCCACTCTACAAAATTATCAAAAAATTCCCGAAAGTGAACATGACCTGTTGGTAGATTCATTACTGGTGGCATCCAGCGGTGCCAGTTCGGGAGAATTTAATAGCAGCAGTGATGCCACAACACAAAGTTCCAGTGGTGGTGGTTCCGGTGGGGGCTCCTCATCGTTTTCGTCATCCTCATCGAATCTGTATAAAAGGCTATCGTTTGGTGGTATGCGTAACTCACAGAAGCAACAGGAGAAGAATGGAGATAATTCACAGCAGCAACAGCAGACGGAGGGGGTAAGTAACAGAAAAATCGTTTAAAATTAAAAAAATAGAGTTAAAAATTCATACCTCTAATAGAGCCTTAAAATATTCTGTAAAAGTCCACTCCTCCTATAAAACATTGGAAAAAATTATCGAAATCAGGGTAGAGTTTTTGGCGCCCAAATCAAAAAAACATATGTTGTTAGGATAATTTTGAGTTGGAACCAATATCTCCCCTAATACTTCACTCTAGAAGGTTGGTTTCAAAATAAACTAAATTCTACATCGAATTTCACTACTGATCTCGGAACACAAGAAATATGTAGCTTTAATAGATATAATCAAAAATCAGTGTAGCATTTTTGGCGCCCAAACAAAAACAAGTATTTTAAGGTAATTTTAATTTTGTGCCAATATCTTCCTCAATACTTCGTTTTTAAGGGTTGATGTCAATGAAAACTATATTCTACATTGAATTTTACTATGAGTTCCGGAACACAAGAAATCGATAGCTATAATGGATCTCATAAAAATCGAGGCAGAATTTTGGGCGCCCAAACCAAAACAAATGTTTGCTATAATTTTTAGTTTAAGGCAAAATCTCCCGCAATACTTCATTTTAGAGGGTTTATGTCAATGAAAATTATATTCTATATCGAATTTCACTGTGGGACCCGGAACACAAGAAATCGCTAAATATAATAAATCCCATTAAAACTGAGGTAGCATTTTGGGCGCCCAAACCAAAAAAAAAAAACATTTTTTGGATAATTTTGAATTTTTTCCAAAATCTTTCTTAATATTTTATCCTAGAGGAACGGTGTCAATGAAAACTAGATTCTACATCAAATTTTGGCATAAGTCTCGGAACACAAGAAATCTGTAGCTATAATAAAAATCATCAAAATCGAGGTAGCATTTTGGGCGCTACATCAAAAAATAAGTTTTTTTTGGGTTATTTGGAATTTTTGACAAAATCTCCCTCAATACTTCGTTTTTGAGGATTGATGTCAATGAAAATTATATTCTATATCGGATTTCACTATGGGTCCCGGAACACAGGAAATCGGTAGCTAAAATTAATTCCATAAAAATCGAGGTCTAATTTTTGGCGCCCAAAAAATGTTTTGCGATAATTTCGAGTTTGAGGCAAAATCTCCCTCAATACTTCGGTTTTTGGCCATGATGTCAATGAAAACTATATTCTACATCGAATTTCACTATAGGTCTCGGAACACAAGAAATATGTTGCTATAATAAAAATCATCTAAATCGAGGTAGCATTTTGGGCGCTACATCAAAAAATAAGTTTTTAGGGTTATTTTTAATTTTTGACAAAATCTCCCTCAATACTTCGGTTTTGAGGGTTGATGTCAATGAAAAATATATTCTACTTCGAATTTCACTATAAGTCTCAGAACACAAGATAACTGTAGCTATAATGGATCTCATAAAAATCGAGGTAGAATTTTAGGCGCCCAAACCAAAAAAAAACTATTTGCGATCATTTTGAGTTTGAGGCATAATCTGTCTAAATACTTTATTTTTACATGATGATGTCAATGAAAACTATATTCTACATCGAATTTCACTATAGGTTTCCAAACACAAGAAATCGGTATCTATAAAAAATATCACTAAAACTGAGGTAGCCTTTTGGGCGTACCAATAAAAAAAGAAATACATTTTTAGGGGTAATTTTGAATTTTTATCAAAAACTCCCTGAATACTTCATTTTTGGACGGCGATGCAAATGAAAATTATATTCTACATCGAATTTTACTATAGGTCTCCGAACACAATAAATTGCTAACTCTGATAGATATTATCAAAAATCGAAGTAGAATAGGGCTTTCAAACCAAAATGAATTTTTGTGTTTATTCTAATTTTTGACCAAATCTCCCTCAACACTTAATTTTTGGGTGCTGATGTCAATGAAAATTTTATTCAACATCGAATTTCACTATAGATATCGGAACATAGGAAATCCATAGCTACGATTTATCTCATAGAAATCGAGGTACCATTTTGGGACGCACAAGCCAAAACATTTTTTTGCTTAAATTTGAATAATTCTCAAAATCTCCCACAATATTTCATTACATCGAATTTCACTATGGGTTTCGGAACACATAAAATCGGTAGCTTTAGTATATATCATAAAAAATCATGATCGCATTTTAAGCGCTCAAACCAAAAAAATGGTTTTGGGGTATTTTTAAAATGTTACCAAAATCCCCCTTAAAATGTCATTCTAGAGGGTTGATGGCAATGAAAACTATATTCTAAATTGAATTTCACTATAGGTCTCGGAACACATGAAATCGGTAGCTATAACTGATCTCATAGAAATCGAAGTAGCATTTTGGCGCTCAAACTTTAAAAATTGGGGTAATTTTGAATTTTTGCCAAAAATTTCACTATATTCTTCATTTTTCGACAATGATTTCAATGAAAACTATATAATTTACATCGAATATCACTATAGGTTTCGGAACACAAAAATCGGTAGCTATAGATGATCTCACAGAAATTGGGGTAGAATTCTAGGCGACCACTTTAAAAAATTAAGATCCCTAAAAACATGCCGTTTTTAAGCTCTAAAGTTCAATTTAGACTTTTCCTATCAAAAATAAATTTAAAGAGGGTTCCTGAACCAACATTTTCTCCAAATATACCAATACCCTACCAGTCCTCCTAAGGGTTCCAAAACGGCATTAAATTGAGTTGGAATATAGTATTTCATCTTATTTAAAGTCATTGCAATAAAATCCAATTTGAAAGCTAAACATTGGATTTTAGAGGTTACTCCTGAGGGAAGGATTGGAAGAGAATCATTCATGGAACATTTTTTCCAACTACACTGACCACCTCCCTCAAGTCCTTAGGGCTGAAAATTCAATAACAATGAAAAGGAACAATATGTAGTGAAATTGCATTTTAATACGCCTTAAAGTATGCAATGGTTTTTATGATTTGCTACAATAGTTTGGTTGGAGTAAAATGAGTTGGAATTAATGTAACAGGTTTTATTTCAATTCTAATAAAAATTAAATTATTAAATTATATTAAAAATTAAATTAGAAAATATTGAACAATAATTTCCAAACTCTCCATTTCACAACATTACAGGTTATTGACATTTTAATAATTCATTTGATAAACCCCTTGGGGTTGAACTGATAAAAAAACAATTATTTCCCATTAGTTTATTTTTTATTTTTGTTATTATTAAATACCTAACAAAACAATTAATAAATAACATAATGTTAACTTTTGTTTTGTGATAACAAACTGACAACGGTCATTACACATACAAATTATGGTGGTGTCTGAATTTATTTCGCGATAAAATAAATAAACTATGACGTTATAGCTGCTATTTGCGATAAGAAACCTGAAGAAATTGTCATTATTGAAATACCTCATAATTTATGGTTTGTTTACGAATAGATATATAGATAGAACATAAAGAACTTTGATATATAATATTGAATAAAAAATTATTAAATTGAGTAAATAAATAAATTCATTGGTCTGCTGCAGAACCTTTCATATTTAAAGTGAAAAAATAAGAAGGGTTATTTCTTTTGTGATTTTCCATGCAAAAGAAGACTTTGAAGGACATTAGTGTATTTGGGGAAAATACTCAGTAAAGGACACCCTTCAAATCTTTCTTTGGGGGGAAATCTCCAAAATAATGTTTTCATTCGGTAACCCCCTATTTTACAAATGTGTTTTAAAAAAGGTAATATGGAAATTTTATTTATTATAACCCTCTAATGATTTGATGATGGATTTTTGTCTAGAAACACTTCGAGGATTATATTGATATATTCGGGAAAACTACTTCTTAGAGTGTCCTCTATGCTTTCTTCTCTCGTAACTATGTAATAAAATCAAGTTTTATATTGCAAAACTAGATTACATACTTTGAGAATATTTGAAAAACGTAGAAAATAATAAATATTTTTCTTTCTATGTTATTTTTCATCCATAAGGATACTTTGCAGGATATTAGTGTATTTGGGAAAATTGATCAGTAAAGGATACCCTTCAATTCTGTCTTTAGGAAGAAATCTGCAAAATAAGGTTTGCATTCGATAACCCCTACTTTATAAAGAGCTTCTTTAAAGCTTATATGCAAATTTCCATTATATCCCTATTTCCATAATTATTTTTCATCCATAAGGATACTTTGCAGGACATTCATGTATTTGGGAATTATGTTCAGTAGAGGATACTCTTTGAAACTGTCTTTAGTGGAATAACTGTAAAATAAGGTTTTCATTCGATAAACCCCTATTTTACAAAGGTCTTTTTTAATGCTTATATGTAAATTTCCGGTATATCCCTCTAATGATTTGATGACGGGTTCTTGCCCCGAAGGACTTCTTGGAAATTTGTTTGATTTATTTGAAGAAAATGTTTCTTAGGGGGTCCTCTGCACTTCCTTCTCTCCGAACTAAGTCATAAAATTAAATTTAATGCCTTAAACCTGATCGCTATTTCAGTTAGCTTTTAAAACTACGAATGCTAAAAGAATCGTTCAACAAATTTATGGTAGTTTTTTTCCTCGAAGGTCCTTATGGATTAAATTGAGGTTTTCGAACAAAATATTGCTTAGGGGATCCTCTATACTTCCTTCTCTCGGAATTAAGCCATAGTTCTGAGAGAAAAACAAATACCAAAAATATAGGCCAAGACCTAAAATTTTATTTAGGAGATTTTCCCATTAATATAAGCTCATCTTGAATATTTGGTTATTTTCTTTGTATGCGATTTTCTGACACCTTAGAGCTGTGTACGGATGTTGTTGTTTTTACAAATAATATTTCTAAGGATATTCTCTTCACTTTTCTATTTATGAAGAAAATTGTAGATCCAATATAAATGGATGAAAACTAGCTTTTATTTCAGAGACTTTTACTATATCACACAAAAACTACTACCAATCTTTCTTTTTAGACGATTTTTCTGCCCTATGGAGGTCGGTTAGGATGTTGTTGTATTTACAAAAAATATTTATTGGGGAATTCTCTTCACTTTTTTCTTTAGTATGAAATTGGTGAAACAAAGAGAAATGTCTCAAAAATGTATTTTAATTCAGGGACTATTTCGATTTCCAATCTAAAACTGCACCCTTGCTTGTGGGCGATATCCCGACCTTATGTAGGTCGTTTCGAATGTTGATGTCTTTGCAAAAAATAGTCTACAAATGATCCTCTTTATTTTGTTCTTCATGAAGATATTTTTAAAATAGAGAAAAATGCCTTAAAGTCAGTTTTCAATGCAGCTACCTTTGCTAACTACACCCGATTACTGCTTTATTTCGTTGTAGACGACTTTTGTACCCTATGGAGGTTGATTCGAATGTTGATGTTTTTACAAGAAATATTCATTAGGGGATTATCTTCAATTTTTTCTTTAGTAAGAAAATTTTAAAATATAGAGAAATGTCTCTAAATGTTATTCTTTAAAATGGCCGTAGCTATCAACACAGAAAAATCGCTCTCTTTTCTTATAAGTGACTTTTCGACCATATAGAGTTCGGTTCGAATGTTGACGACTTTACAGAAATTATTCTTGAGAACATTCTCGTCAATATTTCCTTTTGGAAGAAATTTGTAAAATTGAAAGAAATGCCTTAAAATTGAATTGTATAATGTGACCATAGCTCGCTACACCCAAAAATGCTTTACTTTCTTGTTGGCGATTTTCCAAGCATAAGTATGCCTGTTCAAATGTTGTTGTATTTACAAAAAATATTCGTTAGAGTATTCTCTTTAATTTTTTCTTTAGGAAGGTATTTATAAAAATAATAGAAATACCCCAAAATGTCATTTTATTTCAGCGACCTTTACAACGTCCATCCAAAAACAGCTTCCTTTCCTTGTAGGCGATTTTTCGAATCTACGGAGGTCCGTTCGAATGTTGATGTCTTTAATAGAAGTATTCATTAGGGGATTCTCTTCAATTCTCTTTACTAAAAAATTTGTAAAATAAAGAGAAATCCCCCAAAAGTGTAGTTTATTAAGTGGTTTTAGCGATATACACCCAAAAACTCCTAATTTTCTGTATAGGCAATTTTTCGACCCTATGGAGGTCGGTTCGAATGTTTATGCCTATTACAAAAAATATTCTTTAGATAATTCTCTTTCATTTTGTCTTTAGTAAGTTATTTTTAAAATATAGAGAAATGCCTCAAAATTATATTTGAATTCAGTGACCTTTGCCATCTATCCACAAAAACGTCTAACTTTGCTTGTAGGAAATTGTTCGACCCTATGGTGGCCTGTTCGAGTGTTGATTTCTTTACTAGAAGTATTCATTAAGAGATTCTCTTCAATTTTCTCTTTACTAAAAATTTTATTAAATAAAGAGAAATGCCTCAATAGTGTACTTTATTATGTGGTTTTAGCGATATACACCCAAGAACGCATAATTGTGTATGTAGTCATTTTTTCGACCATATGGAGGTCGGATCGAATGTTGCCGTCTTTACAAAAAATATTATTTAGGGAATTCTTTTTAATTTTCTCTTCAGTAAGTTATTTTTAAAATAAAGAGAAATGCCTCAAAATTATATTTGAATTCAGTCTCCTTTGTTATCTATCCATAAAAACGTCTCACTTTGTTTGTTGGCGATTTTCTGACTCTGTGGAGGTCGGTTCGAATGTTGGTGCCTTTACAAAAACTATTCGTTAGGAAATTCTCTTAAATTTTCTCTTTAGTAAAAAATTTCTAAAATAAAGAGAAATGCATCAAAATTATATTTAAATTCAGTGACCTTTGCTATCTACCCACAAAAATATCTAACTTTGCTTGTAGGCGATTTTCTAACCCTATGGAGTTCGGTTCGAATGTTGATTCCGTTACAAAAAATATTCTTTAGGGAATTCTCTTTAACTTTCTCTTTAGTAAGTCATTTATAAAATAAAGAGAAATGCATCAAAATTATATTTAAATTCAGTGGCCTTTGCTATCTACCCACAAAAACGTCTAACTTTGCTTGTAGGCGATTTTCTGTCCCTATGGAGTTCGGTTCGAATGTTGATTCCGTTACAAAAAATTTTCTTTAGGAAAATATCTTTAATTTTCTCTTTAGTAAGAAATTTATAAAATATACAGAAGTTCCTTAAAATTTGATTTCAATTCAGTGACCTTTGCTATCTACCCACAAAAACGTCTAACTTTGCTTGTAGGCGATTTTCTGACCCTATGGAGGTCGGTTCGAATGTTGGTGCCTTTACAAAAAATATTCTTTAGGGAATTCTCTTTAACTTTCTCTTTAGTAAGTCATTTATAAAATAAAGAGAAATGCCTCAAAATTAGATTTCAATTCAGTGACCTTTGCTATCTACCCACAAAAATGTCTAACTTTGCTTGTAGGCGATTTTCTGACCCTATGGAGGTCGGTTCGAATATTGATTCTGTTACCAAAAATTTTCTTTAGGAAAATCTCTTTAATTTTCTCTTTAGTAAGAAATTTATAAAATATACAGAAATGCCTTAAAATTTGATTTCAATTCAGTGACCTTTGCTATTTACACCCAAAAACCGCTCCCTTCCTTGTATGGCGATTTTTCGAACCCTATGGAGGTGGGTTCGAATTTTGGTACCTTTACAACACATATTCTTTAGGAAATTCTCTTTAATTTTCTCTTTAGTAAGTAATTTCTAAAATAAAGAGAAATGTCCCAAAATTAGATTTTATTTCAGTAACCTTTGTATTTTATTAAAGGGTTTTAGCGATATACACCCAAAAACGCATACTTGTCTATTTAGGCAATTTTTCGACACTATGGAGGTCGGTTCGAATGTTGGTGCCCTTACGAAAAATATACTTTAGGAAATTCTCTTTTATTTTCTCTTTAGTAAGTAATTTCTAAAATAAGCATAAATGCCTCAAAATTTGATTTAAATTCAGAGACCTTTGATATTTACACCCAAAAAGAGCGCCCTCCTTTTATGGCGATTTTTCGCCAACACCGAGACATATTCGAATGTTGATGCCTTTATGAAAAATATTCTTTTGGAAATTCTCTTTAATTTTCTCTTAAGTAAGTAATTTTTAAAATGTAGAGAAATGCCCCAAAATTACATTTGAATTTCAATGACTTTTGCTATTTACACCCAAAAACCGCTCCCTTCGTTAATGGCGTTTTTTCGACCCTACAGAGACCTGTTCGAAGGTTGTTGTATTTACAAAAAATATTCATAGGAAGATGCTCTTCAATTTTTTCTTTAGTAAGAAATTTATGTAATTAATAGGAATGCCTCGAAATCTATTTTTAAAAATTGGCCTTTACTAACTTTGCCCCAAAAATATTTTTTGTTTTCGATTTTTTGTTATTAATATTTTAATAAATAAATATTAAATTATTTAAAATTATTTTTTCAATAATTCGGATTTAAATAAATTCCAAAAAATTTCCCAAAATGTCCATTCAAAAAATCATACCTTCTTCTAGTATTACCTTCCTCCCTCACAAAGCCTATTGGCAAACACATTGTTTCTTAACAACCGAAAATTTCCTTATTAGACCTGAAAAACATTGATTGTGCCCTACCAACCTTTACTGGCCTGCAATGCAGTTTTTTCCTGTTATTGTTGTTGCCTTACCCAGGCGTGTGTAGCGTGTGTGCCCTGGGATTTACGCTTATTGTCATAACAATGAATTTTTCATTCACCTAAACAAATTCGCAAGAACTAATAAGAATGCGAACAAGGCCTGTTCGCCTGTGTATGTGTGTGTGTTAGGAAGGGATATGTGTATGTCGGTCGAATGCCATATTCAAATTCTGAACTACAAATATGCATTGTAAAAACCGCCCATATCTCAATAACACCAACACATGTTCCGCCATTAAAACCCTCAATGCAGGAAGGTTGTTGGCCAGGCCATTGATAATAATAATTGGTATGGAGTACTGCTTGAAGCTACTACCTTGGCGATGATGGTAATTTTTGTTCGATTCATTCATTCAGTTAACAACTTCATGTCAATGGGAAAAGGTTGGCAAATTCCGAACTGAGAACAAAGGTAGCTGCCGAGCAAAACAAAAAAATAATCAATTGAAATGTTGTCGCCTATTCATTGATAACATGAACGAGCAAGCAACCATTTAAATCAATCATCATTCAATATTAATGTTCTGATATTTTATCTCTATTTTTGCAGGTTACTGACAACTCCACCCTCAGCTTGAATCTACTACCCAAAGTAATCGATTTACATCGTTCATCATCATCGAATTCTTCGTCAGGAGATTGTCTCTCGAAAAGAGAGCAGCGTAAAAAAGGAGCCATGACACCACAGCCACAAAAGACCCCGCTCTCACAATTACTCTCCTCACCCACCTCGCCCACACCAGGTAACCCAACGATCTCATCATCCACCACATCCACGTCCATGTCACCCCATGAAAAAGCCCAGCGCCGCAAACTACTCCAAATGCTCGCCCAGTATGATCAGCAAAATAAATTCCTTCAACGTGAATTAACCAAAGAAAAGCGAAGACGTTCCGAAGAACTGGCCTGCGTCGTCAAATCTCTGCTGTGTTTCGAATCAAAACTCAAAACAGATATGAAATCCGTTAATCAACGATTGGCCACCAAGGATGGTGAAATATGCCGTTTGGTTCGACAAAACCGTGCCTTGCGCAAGAAGTTATGTCGCCTACGACAGGAGGCCAGTGAATGTGCCCGCGATGAAGGTGTCGTTGAAGATGGTGATGCTGAAAATGATATGATGGATACGAAACTGTCCAAGGATTTACTTGATGACGATGACGAAGCAGCAGATGCAGAATGTCTAGTTATGGAAGCCCTGCAATGCATTAATTGCCGTCGGCAATTCTATGATATTGAGGTGCAAGAGACCGGTACACAGACCACAATTAGCCTGGCAACGGCAACTGGTGGCCTAACGGGCCTCAGTGGAAATCTGAAGGATTTGAGTGGCAGTCGGAATAATGGTGAGTAAATTGGAATTGATGAAAAAGTTTTTAATCGGTTTCCTCGATATTTTAGGGTTAGAAGGTACCGGAAGAGTTTCGAATGGTTTCAGAGGGATCGCCCACCAAGGGCAATTCCACTCAATGAATTATCTTCTAATCAAAGTAATCAAAAATAGTGGCAGAATTAATGCGGAATTTAATTAGGGCAGAAAACTTGTGGTCACCTTGGAGGGACCAACGAATTTCCCTCCCGGAATATTGTCCATCATGCTATGGAGAACATTTTTGTAGAACATCTCATCTGCGTAAACCCTTAAATGATGGGAATTTTTTAACCATTTCTTAAAAAGCAACAATTTTCTATTAAATTGTAAGGATTTTCGAAATCCACCCTATTCTCCTAAAAATAGGCATTTCACGAGGTTGCTTCTAATGGAGAAACTGTTCTCTACCAAATTCCACTATAAGTCTCCAAAGCAACAAAATCTATGGGACTAATAGGAACCATTAAAATCGTAGTATACTTTTGGGCTTGATTCTATTTTAGAAAAAAAAACAACATTTTCTATTAAATTGTAAAGATTTTCGAAATCCACCCAATTCTCCTAAAATTATCCATTTCACGAGGTTGCTTCCAATGGAGAACTTATTCTATACAAAATTTCATTATGAGTCTCCAAAGCAACAAAATCGGTGGGACTAATAGGAACCGATCAAATCGTAGCCTACTTTTGGGCTTGATTCTATTTTAGAATATATGAACAATTTTAATCAATTTGATAGAGTTACCCAGTTGACGCAATTTGAACCCTTTCCCGTCATGTGGCAAAGTTATTCCCAATGAAAGAATCTTTCTACACAACATTTCACTATTAGCATCCAAAGAAACAAAATCTGTGGGTCAAATGGGAACCATTAAAATTGTAGCCTACTTTTGAGGTTACCACCGCTAAACGCCTTTAATTGGGACGAACGCTGAATGTCTTTATTTTAGTTCCATTTAAAAATGTTTATAATCCCATTTTGAGACCCGGTGTGTTCAACAATATTCTGCAACACCCTATGGAGAATATTTTTGAATTTGCGGACTTCCTGAACCATTCCCAAAGCCCACAACAAATATTTGTCAAATTGTAAGGATTTTCGAAATCCGCCCAAATCTCCAAAAATTAGCCATTTCACGAGGTTGCTTCTCATGGAAGAATTATTCTACACCAAATTTTATTAAGAGTCTCCGAAGGAACAAAATTTGTGGGACTTATAGGAACCGTAAAAATCGTAGCCTACTTTTGGACTTGTTGAAATATATAAACAATTTAAATGAATTTGAAAATGTTATCCATTTGAGGCCGTTTAAGCCCTTCCCCCTAATTTTATTAAGTTGCTTTTAATGGAGGAAATATTCTACACAAAATTTAACTATGAGTCACCAAAGGAACAAAATCAATATGGCTAATAGGAACCATTAAAATCGTAGCCTACTTTTGAGGTTACAAAGTAAAAAATAATAGCTTATTATTTTAAGGTTATTTAGAAATTTTTACCAATTGTCCCAGAATCTGACATTTTATTGACATACTTCCAATGACGAATATGTTCTACAAAAAATTTCACTACAGGTCTTTGAAGTCACCAAATCGGTAGATACAATGAATACCACCAATATATCAAGCGCAATCAGGAAAATTTTTAAAAATAATAATTCATTTGAAGGGTTTTTCATTTCAGGCTATTTGACCCCTTCATCCGCATTTTATGGTGTTGCTCCCAATGGAGTAAGTGTTCTGCACAAAATTTCACTATGAGTTCACAAAGGAACCAAATCCAAAGCAACAATATCTTTTAGGGTTACTAAGAAAAATAATAACTTCATTATTTAAAGGTTATTTTTAAAATTCTTCGGAAATATCCCAAAATTTGGCATTTTACGGACTCACTTTCAATGGCGAAAATATTCTTTTTCACTATAAGGAACACAAGTTATATAGAATAATTACACTTCAAAACACCGTTTCAAATTGTAACAAAAAATAACACAAAGAATTATTTTTGTATGTATGGGGTTTCCGTTTGAGGCCAATTTGACCCATAATCCTTAGTTTTAGAGGGTTTTAGTTAAAGTAGAAAATGTTCTCCACTAAATTTCACTATAAGCCTCCGAACACAAGAAGTCGGTACATATAATAAATATCCCCCAAAAAAACTGTTCTAAATTGTATCAAAAAATAAAACAAGAAATTACTATTGAAATTGATAGGGTTTCCGATTGAGGCCAATTTGACCTATAGTCCTTAGTTTTAGAGGATTTTTGTTAAAGCAGTATTCTCCACTTAATTTCATTATAGGTCTCGGAACACCTAAATTTTGTAGATATAACAGAAATACTTAAAATTTTTGAAAATAAATTGTTATTAATTTCATATTTTTCTCTCTTTCCTTTCCAGACGATCCCACAACTGAACACGGCTCTTCGAGTGATGATACCGTTTCGTCATCGTTCTTTGGAGCCCGACGCAGTGTACGCTACACGAGCAAACGAACCTCTGGCACATTTCGTGATTATATGCGTTCGCGTGCCATGAACATCGACGATCCCTCACTTGAAGCCGACAACAATTCCGAAGAATATCCCAGCACTCTGAGCCGTGATGATTCACGGGAAAATATCTACTCACGGACCATTGAGCGTATGCATGGTGTTAAGTGTAATAGTAATGAAAGTGAACGTGACTCGGAACATAGTGGTGTAGAGACCAACTCGACATTGTCTTCATCGATAACACGTTCCAATTCAAGGGCTAGTACAAAATCATCGAAATCTTCGGTATCGAGTAAATCAATGAGCAGTAGTGGCAGCAGCAGTAATGCCATGGAAGAGGATGATGGTATATTTTCGCCCACACAAGAAGATGAAGATTTCGATGATGTGGAGGAGCAGGAAGGAAATAGATCTTTAAGAAATGAGGAAATAGGAACTTTGAAAATTGTCAGAGGCAGAGCCTTGGAGGCATTTTCCGAAGCCTCACCGAAACAGATTTATGAAACTTCCACAGATGATTGGTATGCCAGTGCCTCGGATCAGGAAGAAATGTCGAATGGTGGTGCTGTGGCGGCTGCCAAATCCTATGGCCATGGTGCTGTGAATCCGGTGCTGGAGTGTGTTAATCAAATTTTATTGCAACAATCGATGGAGGGTATCGATGATAGATCTCAAACACCCAAGAATTCTAGGAATTCTTTGTCATCAGCTCCAGCAGCAGTTGCAGTAGCAGTTACATCTACAACAGCGTTACCTAGACGTAGCTCTTTAAGTGATCGTAGAAATAATCGTAGCAATAGTAAATCGTCCAGCATTGATGGTGCTCTAACCTCAAATTCCCGTAACGGTACCTTGACCCGTAAACGTGTACATTTCTCCACCAAAAATAGTATGGTGCATGTGCCGCGCAATGATGAAACCGAAGATGAGGAAGAGGAGGCCAAAATGATCTCAAATCAATACCAGCTAACGGCAAGTGGCACCTCCGTGGCCTATATGACCCATTCACCACCTAGCAATACCAATTCGGAATCCTCCGAACGTTTGGAAATTTTCAATTATGAAAGTATTTATAGTAATGAATATGAACCGATTGGTTCGGAAATGAATTCCTCGAATTTATATGTGGATATGGATGCCACAACAGTAAGCCCAGGGGTTGGGGCTAATGGCAAGGTGGAGGGGGGGATTTCGTTGAGGACGGCAAAACTGCCACCAGCACTGCCACCAAAACCGGCAAATTTGTTGAAATTCAAAAAGTCCCTACAACAATTGGATGAATCGCCAGATGAAAACCTGGAGGTTGGAGGAGACCAAGAGGCAAAGGAAGAAGTTGAGCCTTTGGTGGAACCCGATTATTGTTCCATTTCCGAGGTAAATGTGGGTATAACCAGTGTTCAAATACGGGCAGATATCCACAGGGCTCCTCTCTCGGAAAGAGATTTAGAATCTGTGGTGGAAAATGACAACGATTTGGATACGGCCACCGTGGTGTCCGAGGCCAACTCCCAAAAGACTGAAGAAATTGAAGAGATTTTTGCCGATATACCAAAGTTACCCAATGTGGCGGCCATTATTGCACCGAAATCTGCCCTCAAACAGTCGAATGAGTATTTGACCATGACACCGAGAGGGGAAAAAATGATGCCAATGGTGGGTATTATGGCCTTGTCGCCAAATACCCCCACGGCCAATCAAATGCTAATGGTGGGGAGTAATAAAAAACCTGATCGTTCTGCATTGAAATTGAATTTAAACAACAACAACAACAACAGCTTCAATGCAACCCCAATAAAATCTGCCAATAAAAACAATACCCCCTCCATTCTCAGACCCCAATTGAGTTCGGCAAATTACCAACAGCAATACAAACGTAAACATATGCCAAATATTTTACAAGAGATCAATAAACGTATGAGCTTGCCCAATTCACCCATAACTCCGACACCCCCCTCCTCGACCTTCAACAAAAGTGCCACCATGCCATTTGGAAAATCATCGAATTCCTCCCCCAGCTTGGAGGCTTCTGAGTCGCTACACAGCCTACCCTTGCAGGCCGAATTTGATTGGTATAATTTGGATGCGGAATATGGTAAAAATTCGCAAACCGAACAGGGTAAAATCCATGGAGGTGGTAGTGATAACGGCGGACTTCTTGGTAATGGTGTTATGTCCTCCTCCCTCTTGGCCGATATCAAGGAGGATGGTGAAAGTTTAATTAACACAGCCGATGAGTACAATTTGGATGAAGAATATTCCGATGAATCTATGACAGCGGACCAGGCCACAGAGGGAAACCATCAGGAAGAGAAGGAGTTACAACTAAATGAGGCCATCAATCCGGTGGTCATCATTGCCCAAAATCATGCCAAGGCGAAAAAAATCAAAAAGAATTTGGCCAATTTTGAGAAATTCATTGAGACCAGCAGCAGCAGCAGTGGTGGAAAGCCGGCGCCCACAAAACGGAAAATCTATTTTGCCGGGCCATTTGTGTGATACTAGAAGGAACTTTTTTCTTTTTTTTTCAAAAACAATAAAGTTTTAAACTTGAATTGTAAAATCTAAGAAATATTGTAAAAAAAAATATTGTTTCACAAAAAATTATTATACAAAAAAAATTATAAGAAAATTGTAAAAAATATTGTTTCAAAAAATTATTATTATAAAAAAATATTATAATTTGTATCTTTAAAAAAAATCATTATTATTTGTTATGAAATTTTAAATTTAAACAATTACTTCCCCTTAGTTTTATTTTAAAAATTTAATTTTAATTCTAATAATAAGAAAATAATTAATTTTAGTTGCTCACATATCTTCCTAGTATTTTGAAAAATAAACTATTTTAAAAATAATTAACAAAGAAATAACCTAAATAACTTGAATTTTTTTATGACCTCAGAAAAAAAGAAAAATATTATCAAATTAACATTTTTGGGATTTCTGAATTTGGCTAATTTGACCCATAAACCTTCGTTGTAGGAGATTTTTGTTAAAGTAGAAATTATTCTCCACAAAATTTCACTATAAGTCTCCATAAACAAGAAGTCGGTATATATAATAAATACCCTTAAAAATCCCGATTTTAAATTGTAACAAAAAATAAAACAAGGAATTAAAGTAAATGAATTCCTCTTGAGACCAATTTGGCTCATAAAACGTAGGTTTAGAGGATTTTCGTTAAAGTAGAACATATTCTCCACAAAATTTTACTATAAGTCACCGAACACAAGAAGTCGGTATATATAATATATACCCTTCAAAACTCCGATTTCAAATTGTAATAAAAAAGAAAACAAGGATTTACGTTTAAATTTATGTTGTTTCCGATTGAGACCAATTTGACCCATAAAACATAGGTTTAGAGAATTTTTCTTAAAGTAAAAATTATTCTCCACAAAATTTCACTATAAGCCGCCGAACACAAGAAATCGGTATATGCATTAAATAACCTTAAAAATCCCGATTTCAAATTGTAACAAAAAAGAAAACAAGGATTTACTTTTAAATTTATGTTGTTTCCGATTGAGATCAATTTGACCTATAAAACGTAGGTTTAGAAAATTTTTCTTAAAGTAGAAATTATTCTCCACAAAATTTCACTATAAGTCGCCGAACACACGAAGTCGATATATTGAATAGATACCCTTCAAAACTCCGATTTTAAATTGTAACATAAAAGAAAACAAGGATTTACGTTTAAATTTATGTTATTTCCGATTGAGACCAATTTGACCCATAAAACATAGGTTTAGAGAATTTTTCTTAAAGTAAAAATTATTTTCCACAAAATTTCACTATAAACCGCCGAACACAAGAAGTCGCTATATATAATAAATACCCCTCAAAAAATCCGTTTCAAATTGCACAAAAAAAACAAGGAATTTTTTGGTTATATGATGTTTCCGATAGAGACCAATTTCACCCATTGAACATAGGTTTAGAGAATTTTTCTTAAAGTAAAAATTATTCTCCACAAAATTTCACTATAAGTCACCGAACATAAGAAGACGGTATAAACATTAAGTACCCTTCAACACTCCGATTTTAAATTGTAACATAAAATAAAACAAGGATTTACGTTTAAATTTATGTTATTTCTGATTGAGATCAATTTGACCTATAAAACGTAGGTTTAGAGGATTTTTGTTAAAGTAAAAATTATTCTCCATAAATTTTAAATATAAACTCCCGAACACAAGAAGTTGCTATATATAATAAATACCCCTCAAAAATCCGTATCAAATTTCACAAAAAAACAAGGAATTTTTTGGTTGTATGATGTTTCCGATTGAGACCAATTTGACCCATAAAACATAGGTTTAGAGAATTTTTCTTAGAGTAAAAAATATTCTCCACTAAATTTCACTATAAGTCACCGAACACAAGAAGTCGGTATATATAATATATACCCTTCAAAAAGTCAATTGCAAATTTCCTTTCAAAAATGAATGAATGCCTTTTATTAATTTGATTTGCCTGAAAGTATGCTTTAATTTTCTTTACAAAGCAGAACAGCCATTGTGAAATGAAAAAATTGTCGTTTTTAAGAAATGCATTTTTGTGTGATTTTTCATTTTCAGTTACTAGGCGAACAGCACCGAATAGTAAGTATATTTTAGACGAAGGTTGAATTCAAATGCAAATAATTCAGTGAATACTTAACCGATTTTAATAAATTTTACAGCAATGGTTAGAGGGAATTGTAAGGTTTTATTTCATGTTGGTAATAAATAAGGAAACTATAGGTTTATAAGAGAAAATCAGCATTATGTGAAAGTTGAAAGATACTTAAAATATCGACTATTTTTTTGATGGATATAACAAAGTAAACATTGTATTTGTTCGATTTACACGAAATTTTGCAAAGCGTATTGAATTGAGGTTAGAATCCTGTAATTAAATGTCCTAATGAGGACATTATTTAAAAAATCCCACGCCTATGAAAAAAATTATTTAAAAAATCCACGACTATGAAAAAAATTATTTAAAAAAAATCCACGCCTATGAAAAAAATTATTTAAAAAATCCACGCCTATGAAAAAAATTATTTAAAAAATCCCACGCCTATGAAAAAAATTATTTAAAAAATCCCACGCCTATGAAAAAAATGATTTAAAAAATCCCACGCCTATGAAAAAAATGATTTAAAAAATCCACGCCTATGAAAAAAATTATTTAAAAAATCCACGCCTATGAAAAAAATTATTTAAAAAATCCACGCCTATGAAAAAAATTATTTAAAAAAACCACGATTTTTGTTAAAGTAAAAATTATTCTCCATTAATTTTAAATATAAACTCCCAAACACAAGAAGTTGCTATATATAATAAATACCCCTCAAAACATCCGTATCAAATTTCACAAAAAACAAGGAATTTTTTGGTTGTATGATGTTTCCGATTGAGACCAATTTGACCCATAAAACATAGGTTTAGAGAATTTTTCTTAGAGTAAAAAATATTCTCCACTAAATTTCACTATAAGTCACCGAACACAAGAAGTCGGTATATATAATAAATAACCTTAAAAAAGTCAGTTGCAAATTTCCTTGCAATAAAGAAAAATGGCTGTTATTAATTTGATTGGCCTGAAAGTATGCTATAATTTTCCTTACAAAGCAGCAGCTCAACCAATATGAAAGAAAAAATTGCCGTTTTTACAAGATCAATTTTTGTGTGATTTTTCATATTCAGTTACTAGGCGAACAGCACCGAACAGTAAGTATATTTTGGAGGAAAGTTGAATTTAAATGCAAATAACTCAGCGAATACATAACCGATTTTCATAAATTTTGCAACAATGGTTAGAGGGAATTGTAAAGATTTATTCCATATTGGTAATAAATAAGGAAACTATTGTTTTATATGAGAAAATCAGCATTATGTGAAAGTTAAAAGATACTTAAAATATCGACTCTTTTTTTGGTGGATATAACAAAGCAGACACTGTATTTGTTCGATTTGAAAAAAATATGAAAAAAATTATTTAAAAAATCCCACGCCTATGAAAAAAATTATTTAAAAAATCCACGCCTATGAAAAAAATTATTTAAAAAATCCACGCCTATGAAAAAAATTATTTAAAAAATCCACGCCTATGAAAAAAAATAATTTAAAAAATCCACGCCTATGAAAAAAAATAATTTAAAAAATCCACGCCTATGAAAAAAAATATTTAAAAAATCCACGCCTATGAAACAAATTATTTAAAAGATCCACGCCTATGAAAAAAATTGTGTAAAAAATCCACGCCTATGAAAAAATTTATTTAAAAAATCCACGCCTATGAAAAAAATTATTTAAAAAATCCATGCCTATGAAAAAAATTATTTAAAAAATCCACGCCTATGAAAAAATAATTTTAAAAATCTACGCCTATGAAAAAATTATTTAATAAATCCACGCCTTTGAAAAAAACATTTTTAAAAAATAAAAAATTATTTAAAAACAACCCGTCTTGGAATCGCCAATCTAGGGGACTTCTTAAGCTCTGTTGATTTCCGAAAATAAAGAACCAATTTTTAACTGCCAACAATTGTAAATAAATTATACCAAAAAAATTACTAAGGAGAGGAAAGGAAAATTATTAAAAATCGTATTCATGAAAATGTGTAGATTCTCCCTACCTCAATAACACTTTTGAAAGCCTGCAATTTATCACTTTCCACCAAGGAATCAAACATTTGCAAAGTTTTTTTTCTATTTTTAATTGGGAGGATTGAGGGTATGATAATTTTTGGATAAAATATTTTTTTCCTTAAATCCTCGCATGACAAGGACTTGGAAAAATTCAGTCTCTAAAGGCTCATGACATAAAGTGAGGGCTTGGGGGTCCTCAATAGATATCGAGAGGCCACAATGGTCACCTCTTTTAGGAAATTATGATGTTAGAAATTTCAAATTCAATCTTTTTTGTTTGTTCTTCTTTTTTACAATTAATTCTATTTATTTATATATATAAATGTTCTCTTTTCTTCTCACGTATTATTATAATACAAAAAAAATAATGACTAATATATTACAACTACAACACTTGACTTTATATAAATGATGAAAAAAATACACAAAACATTGATTGATTTTGTTGGAACAACAATTATTTCTTTTTTCGATCCTGTGTACACTTCGGACAAAACCATTTGCCTTTGGGTTTGATGGTCAGGCCGACACATGCAAAATGAAACCATTCAATGGGACACTGGAAAAAACAACGAAGAAAAGTTTTTATTAAAGAAAAACAGTAAATAAAAAAAATTTATTAAGAAAAAAAATATTTTTTTAAAAAAAAAAACAAAATATTTTTTTTTATAAAAAAATAAAAAAATTTGTTTTATTAAAAAATTTTTTTAAAGAAAAAAAAATTTGTAAAGGAAAAAATAATAAAAATCGGCAATAAAATAAATAATTTTTTTTAAAAATAAAAAAATTGTTAAAGAAAATTCCACTTACATCTGGATTATCACAGCCAATCATTTCACCATAGGAGACTTGATGGCACAGACAATAGGTGGGTTCATTGGGATCCACAGGCATATCGAGAACATCACTGGGATGTGTGGCCGCTGTGTGACAGGATTCTTTTTCTGAATCATCCAAGTCGACATTTTTCTGCTTTAAAAAAAGTAAACGATCACAACAATGAAATCGCAAATAAAAAAAATAAATTTCAAAATCGATATTTTTTATGGTCCCCAGCTTCTTTAAATTCGAAATCAAGAATTTCAAGAGACACCAAACCCATTTGAAAAAAAAAAATATATATGGGTTTCTTAACAATTCTCTTAAATTCTTCTTGTTCGGAATTTTTCAGAAATAGGGTGGTTACATTTTTGGACTTAACATGCAGTATTGAGTTAATATTTTTTTTTTTGTTATGGATGGATGAATGAATGAAATGAGCTGTATAGTTGTTAAATAAAGGCATGAATAAATGAAATGAAATCCTGCAAGGACTAAAAATTACAAATTAGTAAAAAGTTCGGAAATTTACAAGGGAGAGATTCCCCGTAGAAAATAATCAATTTTAACAGTCTTCAAAAATTACAAATTACTAAAAAGTTCGGAAATATATGCCTACTCTTAAAAAGGGAGAAATTCTCCTTGGATGTTCCAAGCAATATTAACAGGCCTTCAAAAATAATTTAAAAAAAAACCACGTCTTATGTTAGACCCTAAAAAATTTGGATTAGAAGAAGTTCCACTGCTACTTAATGATCGGTAGCACATTCACAGCAAACTGTTGATAACTTCTAGCCAATATCTTGATTTTTTTAAAAACAACATGCCAATTTCCGATTATTCCAATATTTGCATTTTCAAATCAACTACCACCAAAGCATCATCATCATGGACCCATACTCAAATAATTACTAGCAACTTGTAAGAAAATAAAAAATAAAATTTGTATGTAATGAATTATGAATGAGAAGATGAATTACCTTTTGACCCCCCTTGCGTGTTTCTTTTTCTTGATTTACCTTCTGCTTTTTCTTTTTACCACCCTGGCCAGCGGTTGTGGCCGCCGCTGCTGTGGCACTATTATTGGCCTCATCATCCGAGGAGGTAATGCGTTTCTTTTTACCCACAGCCTTGGCGTCTTTGGTTTTTTTGCGGCCTTCTGAAAATTGAAAACAAATTAAATTATTAAATAATTTAAAAAAAATATTCTATTCATTACTTACTCTTAACTTGTGTCTCCTCGGATTTACCCCGTGTCGATGAGGCCTTCTCTTGTATTTCCCCCTCAAAGCGGGCCAAATCATTATCCAAGCGCCGAATTTGCTTATCCACCAATTCATAGGTTTGTATGGCCAATTGCACCTTATCATCACTGTATTCCTTGGCCTTGACAAACAACTGTTGGATATCGGCCAATCGTTCTTTACGCTCCTCTTCAGTCATCTGCGCGGAGCCATCGGCCAATTTGCGCATAAATTCCTTGGCATGATGGTCGATACTTTTCATTGCCGTCTGGGCACGATCATCAAGTTTTCGCATTAACTTGAAATTCCTTTCTAACTCAGTGGGTAAGGACTCTAATCCTATATTGGATAATACTTCAGTAGTAGAACGGAATGGAACAGTGGTAATTTGTTTTTATGTGTTTGGTTTTTTTTTTTTTTGCATTTGGTTGGTGATTTATTAACAATGGATGTGGATGATTGGTGGTAGGATGATGGTGGTGAATGGTTGGTTGGTGATGGTGTCGGAAAAAGGCAAATGGCAAGTGAAAACATTTGTTGTTGTTTGTTTGTATGAGACATTGTTGTGTATTGGTTTGTCTTTTGGCAATGGCTAGTCTATTTGATGACAAATTTGATCCATTTCCTCATTACTTACCATCCAAATAATTTTCCAAATATATAGCTGAGGACATGATGATTTATATATTTCTAATACAATTTACTTAATTTTTAAATTAATTTACTTATTTACTTTTAAATAACTTTGTTTTATACGCGAGAGCTTAGCTTGTGTTACTTTCAGAGCCAAGAAATAATAAAAACGTTCCATTTGCTACAAATGGGATAGGTATGTATAGGTTGACTTTTGTTTAGTCAATAAATATTAATTTATCGATTAATAAATCGATGTAGCGGCATTGATTTATATGGATAACATGCATTTTAAATTAAAATACATTAATTTATAATTAAAAATTAATTAGAATTAATCCTTATTAAATATTTTTATTATTATCACTTTTTTAGCTTGAAACAAATCAAAGATTTATCTTTGGTATTATGGGGTTATAATAATAAGGGAGTAGTAGATCGACTTTTGTCATTTTAATTGAACAGTGTTAAGGGCTAAGCAGAATGCTCGCGTTGAGCGTTTTTTGTTATCGCGTTAACGCACGCAAAAAGCTAAAATATATTTAACTCCGAAGCGCAGCGCACATCAACTTCGAGCGTTTGTGTTATCGTTTCCTTGTGGCTGTTGTATTTTCGATAACACATAACGCAACGGATGGCTCAACGCGAGCAATAACCACAAGGAAACGATATGCGTTTGTTTTATCGTTTCCTTGTTCAAATATAAATATGAAAAATAACCATATTTAAAATCTATAAAAATTTTATTAAATTTGTTAAAAAATAGATTATACAAGGTGTAAAAATATAGGTTCATTTATTGGTATGTTCCCGTACTGCAAGAATCTACTACTTTTTACAACGATAACGAATTTTCCTTTAACGAATTTTCCATTAAGACAATCAATGTATTTTTTTTTAAACAAATTTAATAAAATTTTTATAGATTTTTTATATGATTATTTTTTATATTTATTATTTTATTTATATATTTATTATTTTATTATATTATTTTATATATTATATATATATTAAAGAAAATAAATAGCACAGATTAGAAGATCTATGGGTGTAGGGTTATTTTTTTAAAAATATTTTTTAATTTATCTTTTTTAATTTATTTCATTTTTAAATTATTTTTAATTGTTCTTAATTCTTTATTTAGTTTTTTTTATTTTTAATTTATTTAATTATTTTTTAATTTAACTTTTTGATAGAGTTTATTTATTCTTACGATTTTTTTATTTATTTTATTTTTATTTTAAATTATTTCATTTTTTGATTTTCTTTTTTTTAATTTATTTGATTTTTATTTATTTCATTTTTAATATATTTTATTTTTAATTCTTCCCATTTAATTTTGTTTGTTTTTAATTTTTTATTTATTTAATTATTTATTTATTTTTAATTAATTTTATTTTTTTATTTAGTTTATTTCATCTTTAATTTTTTATTTATTCTTAGTTTTTATTTATTTATTTTAAACTTTTTTAATAGATTTTAATTTTTAATTTGTTTCATTTTTAATTCTTCTTTAATTTATTTCATTATTAATTTATTTTATTTTCAATTCTTCTCATTTTTTATTTTATTTTTAATATATTTTATTTTTTAATTTATTTCATTACTAATTTGTTTTTAATTAATTTTATTTTTTAAATTATTTTATTTAGAATTTGTATTATTTCATAATTTATTTATTTTTTATTTCATTGTCTTTGTATTTCCTTGTATTTTGGCCTCCTATTGGCAACCCTACACTATCATTCATTTGGCTTAGGCCGTTGTTACACCTAACACACTTCATTTCCTTTTCACACACTGACCTAATTGCCTAACGGCGTTTTTCCAACTCCTGTTTCTAATAAATACCGCAAAATGAGAGCGAGAGAGCATCATATGTGATGTGAGTGGCACATGTGTTGCTGCCACCGTTGTGGTTGTTGTTTTTGTTGTTATTATTGTCATACAACTCAGCTGTTTTTTAGTTGTATTGTTCTCACATATCTCTTGGCTAAAAAAATAAATGAAAATAATCCATTTCAGTTTTTATCACAACAATAACAGAGCACAATGTTGTTGGTCGGTCGGTGGGCTGCGAGAATATAAACAAAAACAAAGAATTTAGTTGAACGTGACATTTAGTGAGGCACAGCACACAGAAGAAATGGCATAAGTTGAGCGGAGTATTTTATTCTATTCTTTTACTTCTTCGCCCGTTAAGTAGACATAATTATCATCATAGACAGAAAAGTGTTTGTTTTTTTTTTTGTTTGTTCAGTCCACTAGTAGTTGTGCATGAATGGACAACGCAACGGAACGGCTCGTTTTGCAAACAAAAGACAAAACGGAAATAGAAATATTTTGTAGTGCAATTAATTAAATGTAAATAAACAAAAGCAACAAAGTGTTATAATAGCAACATATCATATTTTGTGGCCATAAAGCAATTACATAATAATAAAATAGTAAAGTAAAATAAAACAACAAATAAAAAATTGGCAAAATAAACAAAACAACAATAAAAGGTCGATAGCCACCCAAAAAAAGTGAGGTGGAGACAACATTGGGGCATTGTAATAATAATAAAACCAGCAAGGAAATATAAAGAAAAAAATACAACAGACAACGAACGTGCACAAAGAAGAAGAAGAGCCATCACAATCAAACCGACTGACAAAGTAGACGTAAGAAAATCTACAAATGAATTAACATACCTGACAGTAGAAAAAAATTGCAGCAATTTTTCGTGTTCCTTATTTAATTTTTTCTGTTGTTATTGTTATTCTTTCTTGTGTCACTCACATAAACCCCTTGGTGAATTCAATACAACAACAGCACATTGATCTTGTGCGTAGCATTATTGCAAAAAAAAAAACAAAAACAATAACAGACAAAAATAAACGTGCACAAAAAGGTGTAATTGTTGGGCATATTGTTTGTCGTGCGTGTATGTGTGTGTGTTTGTTGTGTTACGCGTGTTCATGAAGGGACCTTGTTGTGATTAATTAGTTGCAATTGTTGTTTCGCTTGAAAGGAGTTAAATATAAACAAAAATGGCAACCCTAGATATTTATACCCTGGCCTGGGAGCATTTTCGTCCTGGTAGTTCCCCAGTGGATTGGTGCGAAGAAAATTACTTAATATCAGGACACATTGCTGAATTTGTTAATACGGTAAGTACAAGAGGAGATTAAGTTGAAAACTATTTTAAAAAATTTCATTTGAGGGCATTTGAGAAGTAGTACGCATTTCACTTAGTACTGATTTGTTAACACATGCGAAAGTGAACAAAAAAATAGTCGTGGTAAATGTGCATAATGTAAAGTGTATTTAAAGAACAAGTGAAAAAGCGGTAAGTTTGGCGGTAAGTAAATATATTGACAGGTACTAGAAATGAAAATATAGGGAACATACCAAAAAGTGGACATATACCGACATATCTAAAAACGGATTATGTAAACCATAACACAAATTTTAGAAAATTTTAAAGGATAATTATTCCCTCAGCCTTATGGCTAATGAGGGTGTATACACTTTAACACGGTGAAAATGTGCCTCATCGAAATATTGGTTCTAGACCCCATGTTTCTTTGGACCAAATCCGTTTCAGAAAATTTAGATTTCATCCGAACTTTGCCCATCTTATTATTTCTTCCAAGCTTAGTTCAAATTATGGAACTTCCAATCAGGGGCTAGGTCTGAATGCGGCTATAGTTCATTATCGAACCTTACGTTCTAATTGTTTATCTCTCTATCCTCCGCATGTGAAATGATTACAAAAGAGTCTTGGAACCAAACTCAAAACGAGGAACAAATCAGATAACTATTTTAATATGAAAAAGGGGGTTATATGGGGACTACCCCAAAAAGGGGGGCGAATATTAAAAATGTTTGGTAGAGAGATTTGTTACCATATACGACTACAAATTACCAAATTGCAGCAAATTCGGTTGAAAAATACGCTCAAGAACCCCCAAATACCGAAAATTGGGGGTACCCTTATATGGGGGCTATCCGAAAAAATGGACCTATATTCATAATTTTTGGTGGAGAGATTTGGAACCTATTAAGAACCCAATGTACTAAATTTCAGCGTATTCGGTTGAAAAACGCGCTCAAGAACCCCCAAATACCGAAAATTGAGGGTACCCTTATATGGGGGCTATCCGAAAAAATTCACCTATATTTATAATTTTTTGTAGAGAGATCTGTTACCTATTAAGAACTCGAAATACTAAATTGCAGCCAATTCGGTGGAACAATACGATTAATACCCCCAAAATACTGAAAATTAGGAGGTACCGTTATATGGGGGCTACCAGAAAAAGTGGACCTATATTTATAATTTTTTTGTGGGGACATTAAGTACCCAATAAAAACCCAATGTACCATAATTCAGCGTATTCTGTTGAAAAACGCGCCCAAGAACCTCAAAATACCGAAAATTGGGGGGTACTGTTATATGGAAGCTTTGTCTAAACGTGGACCGATACATCCCATCTTCGAACTTAACCTGCCTGCAGACAAAAGACAACCCTATGCAAAATTTCAGCATCCTATCTCAATTGCTTCAGAAGTTAGCGTGATTACAACAGACGTAAGGACATGGCTAGATCGTTTTAGAATTTTACCCTGATCAAGAATATATATATTTTATAGGGTCGGAAATGAATATTTCGATGAGTTACAAACGGAATGACAAAATTAATATACCCTCCATACTATGGTGGAGGGTATAAAAATATATTTTAGGCGTTTAATTGAAAATATGGCTGGCAAAAGAAAACGACTAATCCATCAGTACTCCGAGAAAGATTTTACATGAAGTTCATCTTGTGTGACGCAGTTCAGCTGGTCAAAACCAGACCACCGCTAAACGACACTGAAGGTGTAGAATAAAATTCTACGGCGTTCAGTGACCGACTACGTTTGGTAAACAAAATCGATCAATGAACGACAATAATAAACATTGAACTATGTCGTTCACTCGTTCAGTGGACTGACTCGTTCAATTGAACTAGGTCGTTCACGAACGACACAAGACTAGAAATAAGGAATGGTACAAAATCCATTTTTGGTGCTAGCAAAAAGTATGGTGTTCCTCGATACAGGAATAAAAGGGCGTATTGCCGAAGGTTCCCGAAAGATGGGGCCCAAAACAATATTAACAAATGCCGAAAAAGCTCGGTTGGAAAAATGGTTATGGCAAAATGTGGATTTCCATTGAAAAAGTGTGATTTGTTGAACACGGTCCAAGCAATAATAAAAGATGATAATCGCCCCACTCTGTTTTCAAATAATAGACCTGGAAGAAAATGGTATTCGTTATTTATGATACGTCATCCGGGATTAGCGCAACGAGAAGCAGAAGGGATTAGCAAAGGAAGAGCTGTTGTAAAGGAAGAAAATATCCGAAAATGGTTTTCCTAGTTAAAGCAATATCTGATCGATGAAAACTGTTTAGATATTTTAGATAACGCGTCAAAAATATTTAACGGGGACAAAACCAATTTTTTGCATTTGTCCCAAAAAAGGAAAAGTATTTGCTCCAAAAGTATACCTCAATGTGTATTCCATAAATCGCGGCAATGGAAAAGAAACAATAACTGTTCTACACTATTCCCCGCTTAATTACCTCCACGGTTAATTAATCCGATTTCAAAATACCCAGTTATTTTCAATACAGTCACTTACAAAATTGCACGTTTAATTACCCATTTCATTTATTTGCCCCTAAATAACCTACCCCAAAGTAACCGTACCTTTAAATCTGTCCCATGTAATTACCCAATGTATTTTTTTAGATCTGGCAACTTCAATTAGAATGGCTTACATTTGCTAGTGCACTTGCCACACATGTGCACATAAAATCTATTGTTTTGAAAGTTTTCGTGAAATGTCTCCCAGAAATACATATTTGTCTATCAAACTAAAGCACCAGTTAATATCTCAAGCAGAAAAGAAAGAAAAAAAAAACAAAACACCAGTGTCCACCGATATTTATCCTTGCTGGGGTTTTAACCGGGGTTCTCGGATAATTACCCTAGCGAGGTAATTAACCGTGTTCGCTTAATTACCTTCCACGGATAATTACTCAAAAATCTTGAAATTTTCACGGAGGTAATTAAGCGAGGTTTACTGTACTTGTCTTTTCGGCGAACTGCAAGACAGTACACCCAATGGTAGTATTCCCCTATGTGCGGCCACCAAAGGACGCTATTAACAGTATGCCTGAAAATTGGTAAGTCAGAAACCTGCTGGATGGTATCTGAAACATTTTTTTAATATATAGTAAATGAAGTGAACAATTGGCTTAATGAAAACCAGGTGCAACGGCAGATTTTGCTTTTTATTGATGGTCATAAATCTCATATGACAATGGAATTAAGCCAGTTTTGCCAAGCAAATGGAATTATATTGTATGCACTACCTCCAAATACGTATTTAAGCCACTGAAATCCGAATGGAAAAAGACCCTTCTTAAAATGGTTCTTACTAACATAGATATTAAAACTACAAAAAAAAAAAAAACAGGTTTCAGAAATGTGGGCTAAATCCTTTTAATCCAGATACTGTGGATTATACTAAATGTGTCAGAAATATATTAGAAGGGTTCAATAACGACCCAATGGAATGCGATTCCATTGAAAACTATCCTAAAGAGCAGAGTACAAATTCAGACATCGACGTAACTATTCGCACAATAAATTCTATAGCTTCAGCTTTGGAAAGGCGTGGAATTAATTCAGGAATAATAATCGATGAGCTAAAATTGTTAAAATGTAAAGAAAGGACTCTGAATATTCATTTATAAGACGATGTTACACCAGGAACATAATTATCTATGGAGATTTGGAATTAGAAAGGTATGACGTTTCTGCCGAAATCACAACTAAAGATAACATGAACTTTGTTAAAACTCTCGATTGCACATTTGAGATTTCCACAATTCCCGACATGGTCCAAACTTCCGTTACTAGCACCACTGTTGATATTCACGTTCAGGTATTTTTTTTTTCAAATAACCTATTAGAATTACATATTTTATAAATATAATTTTATAAATATAATATATGGGTCGGAATAAATACAAGTTATCAACGTACGACATTTGTAAAGCCACATAGCCCAATATGCTTGATGAGCCGCTTAACCAACGGCGAAATGCGTCGCATAATGGTGGGTACGTAGGTTCTTCTCCTGGCTTTCCTTTTCATTGCAAAACTTAGATCATCAAGCTCGACTCGAAAGAGTATAAATAACCACTTAAAATAATTTCCGTAGATAAAACATCTTTATTTTCCATCACCGACGAAGTCTTCACAATCCAAAACTAAACTTAAGGTCCCAAGCGCAATATCTGCGTTAGCTTGGAGAAAACTTATGCAATCAAAGGAAATCAAAGAAGAAAATTAGATGGCAAAGAAAAAAAGGACCGACAGGAAGTCACCGAAAAGAAATATGTGCTACTGTAAAGAAGATTTGGACAGCGACGCTGATGATGATGCATTAGAGAATGTGGGATACTTGTCCTAATTGGTTCCACCTTAAGTGTACATCATTCAAAACCCTACTGACGAGTTTTTATGCTTTTTAAAAATCCACACCCTTTGAAGGACCCTGAAAATATATATATTAAAAAAATCCACGCCTGAGGGTAGCTGTCTCTTTGCAAACGTTCTTCCAAGCGCCACTTGACACATATATTGTCAAATTACATTTATTTATATTCGTATTAAATGACAGCTGCTGGTGGCTGCATTCCGTTCTCTAAATATAGACGTATTCTTGCCTTCAATTGATGAGTGTTGATGAATTTAATTTAATTTTTTTTAGTTTAGTTGTGAGTTCATTGTACGGTAATTTTCTATATATGAGCCGGCCAATCAATTTGTCACTTGCGATGACAATGTGCGATTTTCTATTTATTTATTTACCTTGTTAAACCTTGACCTCAAAAAACAAATTTTGTAAGATTTTTTTGTTTGTTTTGATTTTTGTTAAACTATTTTCATTTCATTTAAAAATCGAGCGATAGTATATTTATGGTGGCTCGTTGTGATTTTATGTGCATGAACTTTGTGTGTATGAAAAAAAAAAATTAAATTAAATTGAGATTTTACTACTATTTTTGGGGTGATGGGAATTAATGAAAAATATATATTTTTTAAAAAATCCGCTCATTGTAATGGTCTCTAAAAAAATATTTTTAAATAATTTCCCCTGAGTGTATAACAAATACCTAATTATGAATTTCCCGTTGGTTTTGAAAATCCATCACCCTTAAAAAAGTATTTATTCTTTCACGTTATAGAAAATTATTCGCACATTTCAAACTGACGTTTTAATGACCTTATATCACACACATATGTAAATTAAAATTGCGATTACATTCAAAAGCCAAAGTAACTAAGTCACATTTATTTATTTGGTCTCTTCATACCGTGCAACTCTAAGTGGCAATGGCTTAAATTTTTTATGGGGTATAACAATCTCGTAATCTAACTAAAACATACCGTAATTGAAATTCGTAGATCGTGTAATGACACCTTACGAAAAGTAAAAAAATAAATCCCTGTTTAACTAAATACTCTCTCCTCTACACAAAAAAAACAGATCGGCGAAAAAATAGGACCCTAAATAATATTTAAAAAATATCCACGATTATAGATGTTCTCTACAAACTATAAAAAATCTACGTCTTTAGATGATCCCTAAAAAAATATTAAAAAGAATCCACCATGACATCTGCTAACGCAAATCGAATGAAAGTACTTAGCTCTACCGCAACTTCTATGCTTATTCTTGCTTTAGATCTTCTATAAAGACTGTTTCGGCTCGCATCAAGGCTTCAGCTTTCCTATAAATTCTGTTTCGACTCGCCTATAAAGACTCAAATGAAAGTACTTAGCTCCACCGCCACATCTAGGCTTATTACTGTTTCAAATGCTTAATGCCTATAGATGGACCCTAATAAATAGTTTAAAAAAAAAATCTACGTACACAGATGGACCCTAAAACATATTTAAAGAAATCCACAACTATAGATGTTCGAAATCAAAAAAATCTCCTTTGTCCCCATATTTTGAAAAATGGTTTTTTTCTTCAACATAGATATTAAAATTTCTGTTTCAATAAATAACGGGTTTCGGAAATGTGGCCTATTTCCTTTTAATACAGATAATGTGGATTATACTAAATGTGTCAGAAATATATTAGAAGGGTTCAGTAACGATCCTATGGAATGTGATTCCCGTGAAAACCATCATAAAGAGCAGTGTACAAATTCAGACGTCGACGTAACTATTCGCACAATAAATTCTATAGCTTCAACTTGGGAAAGACGTGAAATCAATTCAGGAATAATATTCGATGAGCCTAAAATTGTTAACTGTAAAGGCTTATTTTTCGGCTTCAGTTCGTCTATAAAGATTCTCCCGGTTATTCCTGTTTCATTTCGTCTATAAATACTGTTTCGCATCGTCTATAAAAGACATCCTGTCTATTATAAAAGTTTGTCTATAAAAACTTTAAATTTCGGCCAGCTTATGTTTATAAAGACTGTCTGCATCGGCTTTTCTGTAAGGAACTCAGCGCGTAATCGATTGTAATTACTTAGCTCCACCGCCACATCTAAGCTTATTCCTGCTTCAGTTTGTCTATAAAGACTCCCAATCTTTATTATAAAAACTCGATGTTTCAGTAACTTTTGGTACGGTCTGTCTATAAATACTATCTGCTTTGCATCTTCTGTAAGGAATACAGTGCGTAATCGATGTTTTAAAAAAGTTCAACAATGAAGTTATAGAACGAAAGTACTTAGCTCTACCGCCACATCTAGATATTCTTTTGTTTCACTTCCAAGACTCCCTGCTTCACATCATCTATAAATCAGCTCGCCTATAAATACACGCCATTGGCCAGATTTTTCACTCTGCGACAAATCCTGGAAAAGACCCACAAAAAACACATCGACACATTCCACCTATTCGTCAACTATAAAGCCATATTCGACAGCCCAATCCAATCGGTATTCCTGCAAAATTAATACGCAGGATTAATATGCAGGATAACTTTAACTAGCACTAGGTCAGCAGTTAAAGTAAAAAATGAAGATCTCTCGGAGCCGTTCAATGCCGAACGAGGATTCACATAAGACATACAGTTTGTCGTGTGACCTGTGTTTAACATCCTGTTGGAAAGGGTCATACGAGGTGTAAATGTGAACAGAAATGGTACACTAAACAGCATACGTTACTTGCCTACACGCCTGACATCGATATAATGGGTCGAACACTGCGAACCTTAACAGCTACCTTTAAACGAATTGAGTTGAAGTCTGCCAAAGTGGTATTGACAGTAAATGGCGAAAAGACCAAGCTGATGGTATCAACGCGCAAGTCGTTCAGTAGACTCGGACTAACTGTGAAACTTGAAAACTACTGCTTCGAGATAGTGAATAATTTTATACCGCCATAAACCAAACTAATAACATCAGCTTTGAAATCCGGAGGTGAATAGTGTTGGCCAACAGATGCTACCATGGTCTGAGTAAGCCACTCAAAAGCAAGGCCATAAACAAAACTATGGATAACATCAACTAATAACATTTTGAAATCCGGAGGAGAATTGTGTTGGACAACAGATATGGAAGCTTCTTGGGCAAGCAGTAGTGCATGATTTTATACCGCATCGGTGCCGCCATAATCAAAACTAATAACATCAGCTTTGAAATCCGAAGGAGAATTGTATTGGCCAACACGTGCACTATGGTCTGAGTAAACAACTCAAAAGCTAGGCCACCTCTCGCCAGACCACATTCATGGGTACTTGTGCAGGCAGATGAGAAAAATTCTCCGGAAGATCTATGGGCCGATCTGCGTCGACGGAGAAGGTCGCCGTCGAATGAACTATGAGATATACCATTTATTCTCTGACATCGACATAGTCAGGCGTATCTAGGCCATGTTGTTAGAATGGATGAAGATGTCCCAGCTCAAAAACCATATAAAAGCGGGCCGAGTGATGGTTCACGCAGAAGGGGAAGACAACGAATCCGATGAAAAGATCAAGTAGAAAACAATATCTCGGAAAATTGTCTTTCATATTGGATGAGATGCGCACAAGTCTGACGCGTTTGGAAATCTTATGGAACATCGGCTCTGTCATAAGCCAGCTAAGTAAGGTTAGTCTACAAATTTTTTGAGTCTTTATAGACCAGCCGAAAGAGGAACAAGTCTAGATGTGGCGGCGGAGCTAAGTACTTTCAGTCCATTTAAGATGCCATGGTTGAATTTATTTTATTTTGGGTTCCTCATAGATGAAGTAAAGCAGGGATACTCCATAAACACACTGAGGTAGGGAGTATGCATAGACGAACTGAAGCAGGCAGATATTACAAGCGAGTCGAAGCTTACAGTCCTTATAGACAAGGACTAAGCCTAGATGTGACGTTGGAGCTAAGTACTTTTATAAGTTTTACGTTGGCAGATAACATGGTTGAATTTGCTGGCTTTTTTAGCTGCTCGAGATCGGACATTTGTTCCATAAACTGAAGAAGAAACCATTTGCCGCCATGTTGCTGACCATAGTAGTGAGACTACGGAATTTATTTCTACTATCATGTGCATTCAATTGATGCCCAATGTAAAGTAGGTGATTTTCGCCTACTAACGATTTTTTCACGTTTGTGATGTAAAAGTTCGGCGAAAGTGGAATTAGTGATAAACCCGTAGTTATCACCCTCCTTAGAGCATATTTTTTTGACGCTTGGCTAAACACATCGTCAGCTCAAATGAAAAGGATTAGAATATGGGAATGGAGGATTTGGAATTTATAGACGAGCACAGGTTCCTTAAATTTCATTACAAGATATAATATAAGTTTCTTGCAGATTCTGGAGCAGAGCATTTCTTTTCATTCTGTATCATATTTCTTATCATTATTTTTTTCGTATTTAATTTTGTGACTTAGGCCACTTTGCCTCATGTATGTCATGTCACATTTGGTCTAGAGCACTTGTGTAAAGTGTGATAATAATAGTCATGCATGGATTCTCGTTTTGTAACAAACATGCAAAAATCTAATATTTGTATAACATGTAGTAAATTATTCAACAACGCTAAATGAAGGTACTACAACATTTTGTGTCCGAGTTTTTTCGGGCCAAATACCAAATGACATTTAATGATATGTATACAATACAACAATTTTGGAGTTCTTTTATCGTCCGAACTTTATTGTGTAATGAAATTTGGGTCATCTATGGAATGTTATCAAAACTTTTGAAATATGTCAAAATTTCTAAACTTAAGAAAGTCTATGTAGGGGATGGTGGATTATTTATAGGCCAGCAGGAGCAGAGTGTATTTATAGACAAGCTGAAATAGAAAGTGGTTACAGATAATCAGTATTTATAGACGAATAAGCCTAGATGTGGCGTTGGAGCTAAGAACTTTCACTTGATTTATTTTGGCGGATGTAATAGTTTCACTTTATAAGCAAGCCGAACCAAAAAAGTCTTTATAGACGACATGAAGCAAGAATAAGCCTGGATGTGGCGGTGGAGCTAAGTACTTTCAATCATTCTGTTTAAACATGCATGAAATAGGAAATATGTATAGACGAGTTGAAGAAGGCAGATTTTACAAGCGATCCGAAGCTGACAGTCTTTATAGACCAATTGAATCAGGAATAAACCTAGATGTGGCGACGACGAGGAGGAGGAGACGGAGACAATTAAACTTTCCCGGTTTCGCTGTCCAGTTCTAGCCTACAGACGGCACAGATTTGACACGTCAAAGATCAATAGATCTTGACACATTGCACCTAGGTTCGTTCAAGATCCCCTCAAAATCCAGGAAAAGGTGACAGGTGGGTGGTTTGATTGAGTCTTCGCTTGCTAGATCTGTAAATTGAGATCCTCGTCTACCTAGCTCGTCTGTTTTTATTCTAATTTCAGCTTTGCTCAGGCTCAACAGCGAAATTGTTCTTTAAGTTGACAGAGTCGGCCAAATAGATCTTGACACATTGCACATAGGTTCGTTGTGCCAACGGTCATTAGTTCCTTCGTCAAAGAAAGCCTAAAAATTCCAGAAAAGCTGGCAGATGGGTGGTTTGATTATGTCATCGCTTGCTAGATCCGTAAATTGAGATCGTTGTCTAGATCTTGACACATTGCACCTAGGTACGTTGTGCCAACGTTGGCTCATTCGTCAAAAAACACCTCAAAATCCGAAAAAGGTGGCAGGTGGGTGTGTGGTTTGATTAAGTCATCGCTTGCTAGATCTGTAGATTGAGATTCTCGTCTAGCTAGTTCGTCTGCATTATCATTACACATGATATCACAGTGTCCTGGTTTCCAGCACAGCCAAAAGCTGTTAGTGTGTGTATCCAAAATTGCTCTACACTCCATTTGAGGACGACCTTAAACTTTTTGTTACAGGATTTGATGGCTTTAAGAGCCGCATGACACAATGTTAGTCACCGGTTCAACGATTTCTGCATCCAGACTTTTTATCAATTCAGCTGCCTTCTAAGACGCAAAGAAATAAAACAGTTGTTTTCCAACTTGTAGGTAAGCTCAAGGTCTAGTCTTTCACAGTAGACACCAGCCCCTGTACCTTCTTCCATTCAATTTTCCAGCTCGGGCAGTATCAGGCGGGATAGACAAGTAACGCGTGGTGTTTGGTCTACCGAGTGTTATTTCTGTTCACATTTGTATCTCGTATGATCCTGTCCAGCAAGATGTTAAACATGTCACACAACAAATCGTCACCTTGTCTGAATCCTCGTTAAAGTTATCCAGCATAGCCGTATTCATTTTGCAGAAATGCCGAACGCAGACATGTCTTTAAACCTTAAAATATTTTTATGGATCATTTAAAGGCGTGAATGGAGTCTTTATAGGCGAGCCGAAGATCTAAAGCAAGAATAAGATTAGAAGTGGCGGTGGAGCTAAGTCCTTCGATTTGCCTTAGCAGATGTCATGGTGGATTTTTCAAAATATGTTTTTAGGGATCATCTAAAGGAGTGAATTTTGTTTTATATTTCGTAGAGAACATCTAAAGCCGTGGGTTTTTTTAAAATATTCCATCCATCTGTAGGCGCAGATTTTCTAAATATTATTTCTTTAGGGACCATCTACAGCATTTGAAACAGTAATAGAAGCCTAGGTGGGGCAAAGGAGATTAGTACTTTCATTCGAGCCTTTATAGGCGAGCCGAAGCAGTCTTTATAGAAGAATTAAACAAGAATAAGCCTTGATGTGGCGTTGAAGCTAAGTACTTTCGATTTGCATTAGCAGATGTAAAGGTGCATTTTTCAAAATATTTTTAATGGATCATCTAAAGGCGTCGATGAAGTCTTTATAGGAGAGTCGAAGCAGTCTATATAGATTGTCTAAAGCAAGAATAAGCCATGATGTGGCGGTAGAGCTAAGTACGTTCATTCGAGTCTGTATAGGCGAACCCAAGCAGTCTTTATAGAAGAGTTAAAGCAAAAATAAGCCTTGATGTGGCGTTGGAGCTAAGTACTTTCCTTCGATTTGTGTTAGCAGATGTCATGGTGCATTTTTCAAAATATTTTTTATTGATCATCTAAAAGCGTGGATGGAGTCTTTTTACGAAAGCCGAAGCACTATATATAGAAGTTCTAAAGCAAGAATAAGCCTTGATGTGGCGGTAGAGCTAAATACTTTCATTCGAGTCTGTATATGCGAACTCAAGCAGTCTTTATAGAAGAGTTAAAGCAAGAATAAGCCTTGATGTGGCGTTGGAGCTAAGTACTTTCCTTCGATTTGCGTTAGCAGATGTTATTGGGGATTTTTTTTTTTAATATTTTTTATTGATCATATAAAGGCTCGGATTTTTGTAATAACTTGTATCTATAATCGTGGATTTTTTTTAATCTGTAGGCGTGAATTTAAAAAAAAATCTGTAGGCGTGGATTTAAAAAAAAATATTTTCGGGAAACATCTACAGGCTTAAAACAGTAATAAGCCTAGATGTGGCAGTGGAGCTAAGTACTTCAATTCGCGTTATCAGATTATAGACGATCTGGAATCTTTAAAGAAAGGCAATCTTTATAGACAAGCTGAAAGTATGGCATTTTTATTGACGAGCTGAAGCAGGTTATATTTAAAAAAGGCTGAAAACAGGAAGTCTTTAATAAGCCAAGATTTGGCGGTGGAGCTAAGTACTTTCATTCGATTTGCGTTAGCAGAAAATATCTGGATCTGGAATCTTTATGGACAGGCTGAACGTAGTGACGAGCTGTTTTTTATAGACGGAGTAAAGCAGGAATAAGCCTAGACGTGCCGGTAGAGCTAAATACTTACATTCCATTTAATTAATTCATTGTAGACTTCGAAGAAAAAATCGCTTTTCGCTCGTTACAATATTTCATAGAAATAATATTCATATCATTATTGGAATTTTCATACAATAAAGTCTATTCAAAAAGACTTTGCTGATTAAATAATTACTCATATGTAGTAGTTTTTTTCTTTGTTTTAATATTACTTAATAAATGTAATGAATTATCAATTACTTTGTTCTAGATTTGGCTGTTGCCAACCCCCCGTTAATTTCCTCAGCCAGTAATATTATAAATTATTCAATCGCTGATGATTATGTGTTGAAAGTCTTCTGTTGTGTTTAGTAATTTATTAAACACCAAAAAGAAAGTTCTGATTACCCTCCATCACATGGGTATAATTATCAGATTTTTTTTCGTATATTGCCTATGACGTTTTGTTCAAAGTTCCAATTAAAAAAGGGGGCAATAACCAAGTACTTGGTTCTGCTGACGGACAGATTGATAAGTATTTCATTTCACTTTTATTGTTTTTTTTTATTTCATTTACCTTAATTACGTTGTTAATATCACAAAATAACTTTTAATGAAAATATATCAGTAAAATTAATTAAATTTTCATGTAAGAGCAATAATTGTTAAAAATTATTTTTTTATTTGGCAGCTGTGAATCAAAAAAAAATTGACGATGTATCATCCAAATTCGATTCAAATTGCAAAAATGGTAGATTCTTGCAGGTTCTTTCAGATTCTTTAAATGAATAATTTCATTAGTATTTCTGTGAATGAATGATTCCGATTCTAGAACGAAGATTATCGATTATTTTCGATTTGATTGAATTTTTAATTGTTTTTTCTAGCAACATGAACTCTAAAGCTGATAACATTAAATATTCGACTTCAACTAAATAGATGCAATAGTAAGAAATTGAGAAAGGGCTAAGCTGTAGCTGTGACGTTTCCCCTTATCAGTTCTATGTTGTTTTTTTAAAGCTGATAAGGAAACCATCTGTGCATAGAATCTTAAATGTTCAAACGGGGTTTTAGGATCAACATTAAATGCAACTTCATAGACAAGCCGAACCAGAAGCAGTTTATAGGCGATCCGAAACAGGGAGTATAATACGATCTGAAGCAGAAATAAGCCTCAATGTGGAGGTGGAGCTAAGTCGAGGGGGGTTTTAAGATCGATCAAGTCTTCGTACACAAGCTGAATCAAAATGTTTTTTAGAAAAGAGCTAAATCAGGGAGTCAAAGATCCGAAGCAGTCTTTATATTCGATTTGAAGCAGAAAAAAGCCTCGATGTTGCGGTGGAGCTAAGTACTTTCCTTCGATTTATTTTTTTTTAATATTTTTAGGGGTCATCTAAAGTCGTAGATTTTTTAAAAATATTTTTAGGGTCATCTAAAGGCGTGGATTTTTTAAAAATATTTTAGGGGTCATCTAACGGCGTGGATTTTTTAAAAATATTTTAGGGGTCATCTAACGGCGTGGATTTTTTAAAAATATTTTTAGGGGTCATCTAAAGACGTGGATGTTTAAAAAATATTTTTAGGGGCCATCTAAAGGCGTGGATGTTTAAAAAATATTTTTAGGGGTCATCTATATGCATGGACTTTTAAAAAATATTTTTAGGGGTCATCTATATGCATAGACTTTTAAAAAATATTT
The DNA here is from genome assembly GCF_032173495.1 of Musca vetustissima. NCBI lineage: Eukaryota > Metazoa > Arthropoda > Insecta > Diptera > Muscidae > Musca > Musca vetustissima. The sequence goes on along the minus strand of NW_026887131.1, from coordinate 23,872 downwards.
TTTAGATACCATCCATCAGCGTGGATTTGAAAAAAAATAATTTTTATATGGTTTTTCGTTCCTATAGCTGATACGGAAGCAATCTGTTCTTAGAATCCCAAAATAGTCGAACGGGGTTTTAAGATCGATCAAGATCAAGTCTTCGTAGACAAGCTGAACCAGAAGGTTTTTAGAAGAGAGCTAAAGCAGGGAGTCAAAGACGATCCGAAGCAGTCTTTATAGGCGATCTGAAGCAGAATTAAGCCATGATGTGGCGGTGGAGCTAAGTACTTTAATTAGAATTGCGGTTAGATTTCATTGTGGATTTAAAAAATATATATATTTTTTAAAGACCATATATAGCTGTCGATGCGACTAAAACTGAAAGGTCGAGGTATTCGTAAACAAACTGAACCAGAAGGTGTTTTTTAGAAAAACTGAAGAAAGGAGCCAAAGAAGCAGTCTTTATATATAATCTGAAACAGAATTAAGCCTTGATGTGGCAGTGGAGCTAAGTACTTTCATTCAATTTGCGTTAGTAGATTTCATGGTGGATTTTTCGAAAAAAAATATATTTTTTAAAGACCAACTATAGGTGTCGGTGCGAATAAAACTGAAAGGTTGAGTCTTCGTAAACAAGCTGAACCAGAAGGTTTTAGAAAAGAGCAGAAGCAGGAAGTCAAAGACGATCCGATGTCGTCTTTATATACAACCTAAATCAGAAATAAGCCTTGATGTTGCGCTGAAGCTAAGTACATTTATTCGATTTGCGTTAGCATATTTCATGGTGGATTTAAAAATATATTTTTTAAAGACCATATATAGCTGTCGATGCTACTAAAACTGAAAGGTTGAGCCTTCGTAGACAAGCTAAACCAGAAGGTTTTTCGAAAAGAGCTAAAGCAGGGAGTCAAAGACGATCCGAAGCAGTCTTTATAAGCGATCTGAAGCAGAATTAAGCCACGATGTGGCAGAGAAGCTAAGTACTTTCATTCAATTTGCGTTAGAAGATTTCATGGTGAATTTTTCAAAAAAAAAATATATATATTTTAAAGACCATCTATAGGTGACCATGCGACTAAAACTGAAAGGTTGAGGTATTCGTAAACAAGCTTTACCAGAAGGTGTTTTTTAGAAAAGCTGAAGAAAGGAGACGATCCGAAGCAGTCTTTATATACAATCTGAATCAGAAATAAGCCTTGATGTTGCGCTTGAGCTAAGTACATTTATTCGATCTGCGTTAGCAGATTTCATGCTGGATTTTTCAAAAAAAAAAAATTATTTTTTAAAGACCAACTATAGGTGTCGGTGCGACTAAAACTGAAAAGTTGAGGTCTTCGTAGACGATCCGAAACCATATAATAAGCTTTCTGAAGCAGAATTAAGCCTCGATGTGGCGGTGGAGCTAAGTACTTTCATTCGATTTGCGTTAGCATATTTCATGGTGGATTCCAAAAAAATAGGGATCATATAAAACAGTAGATTTAAAAACAGGAAAAAAATATTTTTTAGACGTGGATTTAAAAAGGAATTGGCGAAGATTTTTTAAAAATATTTTTTTAGGGATTATCTATAGGCGTAGATTTTTTAAAAATATTTTTAAAGGGTTATCTTTTGGCGTGGATTTTTTAAAAATATTTTTTAAAGGGTTATCTATAGGCGTGGATTTTTTAAAAATATTTTTTTGGGTTTATCTATAGGCGTGGATTTTTAAAAATATTTTTTTGGGTTTATCTATAGGCGTGGATTTTTTTAAAAATATTTTTTTGGGATTATCTATAGGCGAGGATTTTTTAAAATATTTTTTTAGGGATTATCTATAGGCGTAGATTTTTTAAAAATATTTTTTTGGTTTATCTATAGGCATGGATTTTTAAAAATATTTTTTGGGATTATCTATAAGCGTGGATTTTTTTAAAATATTTTTTTGGTATTATCTATAGGCGTGGATTTTTAAATATATTTTTTGGATTTTTTAAAAATATTTTTTTAGGGATTACAAAAATCAAATAATTTTTTAAAAATATTTTTAAATTATGGAATATTTATATAGGTGTGGATATTTAAAAATATTTTTTTGTTTCTTAAAGGCGTGGATTTTTAAAAATATTTTTTTAGGGATTATCTATAGGCGTGGATTTTTTAAAAATATTATTTTAGGGATTATCTATAGGCGTGGATTTTTTAAAAATATTTTTTTAGGGATTATCTATAGGCGTGGATTTTTTAAAAATATTTTTTTAGGGATTATCTATAGGCGTGGATTTTTTAAAAATATTTTTTTAGGGATTATCTATAGGCGTGGATTTTTTAAAAATATTTTTTAGGGATTATCTGTAGGCGTGGATTTTTTAAAAAATATTTTTTTAGGGATTACCTTTTTCCTTCTAATTTAATTTACTATTTATACCAAAAACTTTTAATTGATTAAAATTGTTTGTTAGTATTTGTTTATATAAAACTATTTCGTTTAATTTTTAATGACAATCAGTTTAATCAAAATATAGCACCCATTACAATAAACAACACGCAATGTTCCCATACAATACAAGAATAAAAATTTCTCCGCTACTTATTTATAAATATTTAATGGGGTTTTAAATAGCGAATAAGTAATTAAAAAATTAAATCGTTATACAGTATGTGTGTGAGAGAGAAGGGGCGTGAAAGAAAACTGGGGGACAGTTGCAAATAATTTTTGAAAAAGTTTTAAAATATAGTCTTACAAGCAAATATTTTTAAGGACCATTAATAGGCGAGGATTTTTTTAAAAATATTATTTTTAAGGCCTACCTACCTATTGATTTTCAATACATTTTTTGCACTTCGTTTCTCAATCCGATTACTTGATAAGATAGCTTGATATGATTTATTGCTGGCGATTTTAAACAATAACCCCTTTAAGTTTATAATTACGACAACCGTGTACAGACAGATAGTAAACTATAAATTATTGTTATAAATTTTGTAAGATATTTTTTTTAAAAAATATATATTTTTTAATTTTTATTTTAATTCTTTTCTTTACAGGTCAGCAATTTTCTATTTTTATTATTTCCGCCCGTACTTATGTATCTTTTCAAAGAATATGGACGTTTTGTAACGAAGGGTATACATTTACTCTGGGCCCTCTTAATTATTGTTGGCCTCAGTTCGATGTACTTCCATGCTACGCTAAGTTTAATAGGTCAACTGCTCGATGAATTGGCCATATTGTGGGTATTTATGGCGGCGTACTCACTCTTCTGTCCTAAGCGGTATTTTCCGAAATTTTGCCGAAATAATAGGTAAGGATTAAAATGACAACTTTGCATTTTTTTTTATTATTTACTTTTAGGGATCTACACAAGACGTGGATTTTTTTAAAAATTTTTTGAGGGTACTACATATACATATGTTTTTATCCTTTATATATTTATCTAATCAATAATTCTATTAAAAAACAAAACACATTGCACATTTTTTTATTTCCCTGCCATTAGTTTTTTATTCCCTATGTCATTATCCTAATACCCTCGGCCATTATTTAAACTAATTACATTTAATTATCTAGATATACAGTGAGCAGCAAAAGTCAAAGGTACCCCATACAAATCAAAAAATATTCAGTAATTCCTCAAAAAGTAATTCACAAAATTTCAAATATATATTTTTATTTCATGTATTCAATACTATACCACAACAAATTAAAGTAATATTTCATTTTTTTATTAAAACAAAATATAAAACAAAATCGACATAGTGCCAAGTCCATATTTTTGCACAGCATACGTCTTGGTACCCATGGAGAAAAATAATGACTTATTTAATATTACTTAATTTTTATAATTAAATTGACTTACCTAATATTTGGTAGAATATCCCTTGAGTTTTCAAAGCTTCATTCAATCGTTCGGGCATTGACTATACAAGTTTTTTAGTGTAGTCCGACGATATTTTACCCCATTCTGTCAGAAATATTTCTTTGAGTTGGGCCTTACTGGAAATTGTATGATTTCGGATGCGTTTATCTAGATGATTCCATAGGTGCTCAATCGAATTTAAATCGAGGCTTTGTGGAGGTGTCATCAGCATGTCTGGTGTATCATTGTCCTGTTGGAAGTAATAATTATCACGAATGTTGAGTTTTTCAGTACTTTGATTCAAATTTTTGTTTCAAAATATTCATGTAAACTGTTTTATTCATTATTTCCTCAATGAATACCAAATTGCCAACACCAGTTGCTGACAATGCATCCCCATACCATTAACCCACATCCTCCGTGATTTACTGTTTTCCGAGTATACTTTGGATTGAGCTCTTCGCCTTTTTGTCGCCACACCAAAGAGCATCCATCCGATCCAAATATGTTACAATTTCGTTTCGTCCGAGAAAATAACTTTCTCCCATAACTCTTTTGTTTTTACTGTTTTCCGAGTATTCTTTGGATTGAGCTCTTCGCCTTTTTTCTGCCGCACCAAAGACCCAAATATGTTAAATTTCGTTCACTGCTTTCCCAAATGATTCTTTTAAGTCTGCAGCGATTTTAGGAGCTCTGGCAAATGGATCTGTTTTTAATGAAATATATTATATTCAATTTTTGGTTCTTCTCTGATGCTGAGCTTCCAGGGACGGCTTGATCAATTATATTCTCTTTTTTATATCGATTAACCACTTTTTGGACTGCTGACTTGGTTCTGTTTATCGTTTTACCTATTTCGGAATAGGTTTTTCACAACACAAATGTTGCCAGACCGCTTAACGTTCTGAGCCATCAACACACTTCCAAAACGATTGTGTAAAAACATGTGTATACCATGTAAGATTAATTATCCATCGCTACAACAAACATCTGCTTTGAAAAGGACTGTTTCTAGAATGAAGACAAATATCGAACTTTGAAAATTTTGAATTTAATTCGCATATGCAAGTTTCGCATCAGGGCGAAATAAATAAAAGTTATCAACATATGACATTTGTAAAGCCAAATAGCCCAATATGCCTGCTGGGCCGCTTAAACCAACGGCGAAATGCGTCGAATGATGGTGGGTACGTAGGTTCTTCTCCTTACTTACTTAGCTGGCTTGTTACAGAACGGTTGTTCCATAAGCCGAGCTTAAAAAAAGATTTTCAAGCGCTTCGGTCTTGTGCGCAAATCCACCAATTTGGAAGACCACTTTCCAATATGTTGTTTTCTACTTAGTCTTTCCATCTAATTCGTGGCCTTCCCCTTCTACGGGAACCATCAGTAGGCTCGTTTTTATATGCCTTTTGAGCTGGGGCATTCTCATTCATCCGCACAACATGCCACCTAGCCACCGCAGTCGCTGCAGATCAATACGACTGACTATGTCGATGTCCGCGTATAAATGGTAAAGCTCGTGGTTCATTCGACGCCGATATTCACCGTCGACCCAGATCGACCGTAGATCATTCGGAGAATTTTTCTTTCAAACGCCCCAAGAGCTGGCTCATCTGCTTGCGCAAGTACCCATGCTTCTGATCCATATAATATCACGGGTAGTATCAGCGTCTTGTAAAATGTGAGTTTGGTCTGGCGGGAGGTGGCCTTGCTATTCAGTTGTTTGCTCACACCATAGTAGTATCTGTTGGCCAACACTATCCTTCTCCGAATTTCAAAACTGATGTCATTCGTTTTATTTATGGCCGTAATAAGGTATAAAAAAGTCTTTAACTACCTCGAAGCTATAGTTCTCAAGTTCCACAGTTGGTCCGAGTCTACTGGACGTCTTGCGCGTTGATATCATCAGCTTGGTTTTCTCTCCGTTTACTGCCAGACCCACTTTGGCAGACTCCTTTTCAATTTGTTCAGGTGGCTGTTACCGCTCGCAATATTCGACCCATTATATCGATGTCATCGGCGTAGGCGAGTAACATGTGTTGTTTGGTGTACAAAATGTCATTTCTGTTCATCTTTGCGTCTCGTATGACCTTTTCCAGCAGGATGTTAAAAAGATCACACGACAAACTGTCACCTTGTCTGAATCCTCGTTCGGTATTGAAGGGCTCCGATAGGTCCTTTCCTACATTAACTGCTGACCTTGTGCCACATAAAGTTAACCTTCATAGCCGTATTAATTTTGCAGGAATGCCGAACGTAGACATGGTTTTAAACACCTCTGAACGGATAGGGCTGTCGAATGCGGCTTTATAGTCGACTAATAGGTGGTATGTGTCGAAGTATTTTTCGTGGGTCTTTTCCAGGATTTGGCGCAGAGTGAAAATCTGGTCAATGGTGGATTTGCCAGGTCAAAAGCCGCATTGGTATGGTCCGGTGAGGTGATGTCATTGACCATTGGCTTCAATCGTTCACACAGCACACTGGATATCACTTCATATGCGATGGGAAGGAGACTTATTCCTCTATAGTTGGCACATATCGTCTTGTCACCTTTTTTTGTGCACGGGACACAGGATGCTGAGGTTCCAATCATTGGGTTCTTCTCCTGGCATTCCTTTTTCTTAAATTTGTAAATAATTTTTTGAGTAATTACTGCATAGTTTTTTTATTTGTATGGGGTACCATGACTTTTGCTGCTCACTGTATTTGTTCGAAATGCTAACATATGTATTTGAACAAAGGCATATTACAACACAATAGATGACCGTTCTACTTACTTCTTGTCCTTCTGCTTCGTTTTCCTTTCAGACGAACATTCGGTTTATTGATGTTTACATGTGCCATTATTGCAACCGTTATGTCGGTATGGAAACCAATTGTCAATGCCTTCGTCCTAATGGCAATGGGTGTTCCCACCATGCTGATGTTATATCGGGAGCTGAAGAGGTAAGTGGAGAACATTTTTTTACAAAGAAGTGTTTTTTTCTTCTAAGGCCTATATAAGGCGTGGATTTTTTTAAATTATTTTTTCAAGGGCCTATATAAGGCGGGGATTTTTTAAAATTATTTGTTCAAGGGCCTATATAAGGCGTGGATTTTTTCAAGGGCCTATATAAGGCGTGGATTTTTTAAAATTATTTTTTCAAGGGCCTATATAAGGCGTGGATTTTTTAAAATTATTTTTTCAAGGGCCTACATAAGGCGTGGATTTTTTAGAATTATTTATTTCTTCGTATACAAAAATAGCACGCGTGGTATTATCGCACACTCCGCAACACAATCACACATAATTACTTTTCCGAATGTTTATAGATAACATAAAAATGTACTTTGTCATATTTTTAGTTTCTAGAACAACATAATAAAATCCATTCAAATTAAAATGGTATTAGAGTATTCGATATTATATCACCTTTAACAATAATTCCATGAAATTCCATAAAATTGATGACACCCCGCACACAGGTGCCGATACTCGCACGATATCATCACATAGATAAGAATATTCAATGCATGTTAATTTCATTTTTTTTTTCGAATACTCCATTAGGCAATGCAAAAACAAAAAAATAGTAACGCATAACGCATTTATCAATGACATAAAAAATATTATTAATTAAAATGTTATTTTGGAAGAAGTTAGAAAAATTAATTTATGATTTATAAAATAGAGGTTAGATATATAAATGTTCGGGAACACTGTTGAAATTTTTTAAAACATTTACATTACAACCTTTTTCAGGGTTAACCCACTTTATAAGGATTCATTTGACAAATAGGCAATGAAATTGACAATTGAAACCCACTGGGTTAACTAAATCCGGTACAATGTAAACGTACTATAAAAATCTGTTTGAATGTTTTATAGCAACATGAATATTGGTACGCTTTTTATTTTGATTATCATACTTACTTAGCTGGTATGTGACAGAACTTTCGTTCCATAAGCCGAGCTTAAAAAAGATTTCCAGGCGTGTCGGCCTTTTGCGCAGTTTTTTTCAATTTGAAAGACCATATTCGACAATGTTATCTTCCACTTGATCTTTCCATCTTATTCGTGGCCTTACCCTTCAGCGTGCGTGAACCATCAACTGGTTCGCTTTTATATGCCTTCTGAGCTGGAGCATCTTCATCCACTCTCACAACACCCTCATCCATTCTCACAACATAACAATGTCGATGTCCGATAATAGCTGGTACAACCCATGGTTCATTCGACGGCGATATTCACCATCAACGCAGATCGGCCCATAGATCTTTAGGAGAATTTTTGTCTCAAACACTCCAAGCTTAAAAAAGATTTCCAGGCGCGTCGGTCAATATTCGAAAATGTTATCTTCCACTTGATCTTTCCATCTCATTCGTGGCCTTCCCCTTCTGCGTGCGTGAACCATCAGGTGGTTCGCTTTTATGTACCTTCTGGGCTGGGGCATCTTCATCCATTCTCACAACATGTCCTAGCCAACGTAGTCGCTGCAGCTCAATACGTCTAACAATGTCGATGTCCGAGAATAGCTGACACAACTCATGGTTTATTCGACGGCGATATTCACCATCAACGCAGATCGACCCATTGATCTTTCGGAGAATTTTTCTCTCAAACACTCCAAGCTTAAAAAAGATTTCCAGGCGCGTCGGTCCATATTCGACAATGTTATCTGCCACTTGATATTTCCATCTTATTCGTGGCCTTCCCCTTCTGCGAGCGTGAACCATCAGCTGAGGCATCTTCATCCATTCTCACAACATGGCCTAGCCAACGTAGTCGCTGCAGCTCAATACGTCTAACAACTCATGGTTCATTCCACGGCGATATTCACCATTAACGCAGATCGGCCCTTAGATCTTTCGGAGAATGCCAAAGTACCCAAGCTTCTGATCCATATAACAGCACAGGTAGTATCAGCGTCTTGTGAAGTCTGAGTTTGGTCTGGCGGGAGGTGGCCTTGTTTCTAAACTGCTTACTTAGACCATAGTAGCATTTGTTGGCCATCACAATCCTTCTCCGAATTTCAAAACTGATGTCATTCGTTTTATTTATGGCGGTACCAAGGCGGTATATAAAATCTTTGACTACCTCGAAGCTGTAGTTCTCAAGTTGCACAGTTGGTTCGAGTCTACTAGATGTCTTGCTCGTTGATATCATCAGCTTGGTCTTCTCGCCGTTTACCGCCAGACCCACTTTGGCAGACTTCTTTTCAATTTGTTCAAAGGTGGCTGTTACCGCTCGCAATGTTCGACCCATTATATCGATGTCATCGGCGTAGGCGAGTAACATGTGTTGTTTGGTATACAGAGTGTCATTTCTGTTCACTTTTGCCTCTCGTATGACCTTTTCCAGCAGGATGTTGAAAAGGTCACACGAAAAACTGTCACCTTGTCTGAATCCTCGTTCGGTATTGAAGGGCTCCGATAGGTCCTTTCCTACTTTAACTGCTGATCTAGTGCCACTTAAAGTTATCCAGCATATCCGTATTAACTTTGAAGGAATGCCGAACGTAGACATGGCTTTAAACACCTCTGAACGGATAGGGCTGTTGAATGCGGCTTTATAGGACTTTCGAATACGGCTTTATAGTCAACAAATAGGTGGAATGTGTCGATGTGTTTTTCGTGGGTTTTTTTCAGGATTTGGAGCAGAGTGAAAATCTGGTCAATGGTGGATTTGTCAGGTCTGAAGCCACATTGGTATGGTCCAATAATGTCATTGACCATTGGCTTCAATCGTTCACACGTCGCACTGAATAGCACTTTATATGCGATGGGAAGGAAACTTATTCATCTATAGTTGGTCTTGTCTCCTTTTTTGTGCACGGGACACAGAATGCTGAGGTTCCAATCTTTGGGCATGCATCTAGTCAAATTGTACTAATCAGCTGGTGCGTGCTCTTACCAGTATCTGACCACCAGCCTTGAATAGTTCGACTTGTAACACATCGACACCTGCACTCTATACCGTCATCTATTATTGGTTCTGGGGTACCCACTTCACTGCTATTATTTGATACCAGAAGTTTCTCAAAATGCTCCTTCCAGATCCTCAGCACGCTGTCCGTATCTGTCACCAGGTTTCCTTCTTTATCTCTATAGGAGGATGTGCCTGCACCAAAGCCTACGGTTTGGTGTTTTACCCGTTGGTAGAATTTTCAGACTTCATTCATGGCAGCTATAATACAGGGCGTAATCATCTGATATACTTACGTCAGTCCCTTTCCATCGCATTTCCTGCAAGGCAATAATATCGGCTTTGTACGTCTTGAGTACTTGGTATCTATCATCCCCTACGCCACAACTCTATAGGACATTTCCATCAGGCTATGGACCCAGGACGTTGGAAGAAAGTGGCTGATCTTCAATAACGAGTGGCAGGAAATTTTTCCAACAAAATGAGTTCGTCGTTGTACCAAATTGAGAAATTGGACGAAAATAATTATGATACATGCAGTGTCCATATGAGATGTGTACTGATCCATAGCGGGTGTTGCAAATACATGAATGGTCAATGTGACAAGGATCCAACCTGGACAGCAGAAATGATTTTTAGAATGGTAGTCTGATGACGAGAAGGTTTTGGCAACCATTACGTTGAGTCTTAAGACGTCTCAACTAAATTACGTAAAAAATTGTAAGACCTCCAAAGAAGCGTGGTAAAAATTGAGAGATGTCTATAGGCCCAAGGGACCCTTATATAAAGTGACTCTGTACAAAAAGATTCTAAACCAGCATTTTGCGGAATATAAGAGCATGGCCGATTACTTGTATGATTTCACCGAAACAGAGAAGCTGATGGACGTTGGCATCGAAATTCAAGAGGAGGTGCTAGTTATTATACTGCTTTCAAGTTTGGAAAAAGAATACGAAAACGTCGTCGTCGTCATTGAAACCAGAGACATGTTACCGGATTTGTCCGCTTTAAAGGTAAAACTTTTGGAAGAGTATGAACGAAGGAATCAAGATAAAGGTGATGAAAATACAGCAGGTCAACAGGCGTTTGGAGCGATGGCAAGCAAAACTAAGAAGCCGAATTACAGAAAAAAAAACGATGGTAAATGTTTCACGTGTGGTAAGAAGCGGCACTATGCGAACAAAAGTAGAATGAGAAGTGGAGATCATAAATCTTAGTCTATGATGGTGTTGGCAGAAAAATAGAAGGTGATTTAAATTCCAAGTGAATAATTGACAGTGGAGCCACGTGCCATATCAGCTCAAACCGTAAGTTTTTCACCACATCGGAGAAAGCAGCTGCATTGTAAAATTTGATTACAAATAGGAAGTAGTGACAGATGGAGAAAAAGTTGTGCTGAAAGTCATGAAAGAGACCAAATTGTGAGTGGATTGAAATTGAGTGAATCGATGGTTGTAGATTCCTGTAAGACAGGCATGGTTGGAAAAATTCATGCAAAGCCTTTTCCCAAACATGATGAAAGCAAATGTATGGAAGTGCTGGACTTGACATTCGGATGTATGCGGACCGATTGATGTGGAATCCCTAGGTGGTTCGACATATTTTGTCACGTTTATCATGACAAGTCTAGACGCATTTTATCTACTTTTTGAAGCAGAAATGTGAGGTGTTCGATAAATTCAAAATTTTCAAAAGCATGGTGGAACGCCAAAAGGTAAAGTTATAAAAATCATGAGAAGTGATAACGGCGGGGAATATGTTAGCAACAAATTTAATAAATATCTAGAAAAAATGAAACAGTCTCTTATACTCCCCAACAAAATGGCGTAGCCGAACGCGCAAATCGAACGATAGTGGAAATGGCTACCAGTCCCTTATACTCCCCAACAAAATAGCGCAAATCGAACGACAGTGGAAATGGTTTGAATAAAAGTTTGTGGACAGAAGCTGTTGCAACAGTTTATATAAGAAATCGTTGCTCGACAAGGACATTGGATGGAATGACACTATATGAAGTATGAAGTGGTCGGAAACCCAAAGTTAACACCATAAAGGGCTTAACAGGATGCTCGCGTTGAGCCATCCGTCGCGTTATATCTTATCGAAAATACAACAACCACAAGGCAATGATAAGCATTCTGCTTAGCCCTTTAAGTATTCGGATGTCAGACAGTGGCGTTGAATAAAAATACAAAAGGCAAGTTTGAAGAGAAAGGTTCTAGTCTTATTATGGTGGGTTATTCTTTAGTAGCAAGGCGTATAGATTGTATGACATCAGAACCCAAAAAGTAGTAGAGCGTCGTGATGTCATATTCGATGAAAGCAAAAAGCCTGGTGCTGGATTTTATGACGAAGACAAAGAATTCAATTCCTTTGATTATGATGAGAGCCATAAGAAACCACTTGAGAAAATAGGAGAGAATTTAGATGAATATTCACAAGATCATGGAGATGGCCAAAATGAACAAGAAATAGGTAGTGAGAACCAATAACCAAGCTGGAGACAACCCATCAGATGAATATAGATAGTACAGATGAAGAATTGCGAGCGTTTACGCCGATTGAAGAGGAGTAACTGTTGGTACATGAATTTGAAATAACGGATAAAAAATTATTGGAACATTTTTTGGGAATTGAAGTAAGTCGTGAAGGAAAAACGGGTGAGATTGACATTAATCATGGCATGTACATAAACGAACTACTAGAAGAGTATGGAATGATGTAATGTAAGACTGCATCATTACCATTGTCACCTCGATTTCAAACGGCATGTAATGGCAATTGTGAGAGGGTAAATGAAACACTATACCAGTCGCTTATATGGGCGCTTATATACCTAGCAGTAACATCGCGTCCAGATATACTTCATTCCGTTTCCAAGTTATTTCAAAGGAATGCAGATCCTCATATAGAGCATTTTAAAGCGGCAAAGCAGATTTTAAGGTATTTTAAAGGAACGCAAGATGTTAAATTGAAATTTGGAATTGGTAATGGAATGCTTATAGAATATGCAGATGCTGATTAGGGTGGATGTGCTACGGATCGGAAATGTTACCCCGGATTTGTGTTTTATATTGATGGCTCCGTAATATCGTGGGAATAAAAGAAACAAGCAACGACAGCATTGAGCAGCACTGAAGCGGAGTACATATCGGCATCTAATGCATCAAATGAAGCTGTATATCTAAGAAGATTGTTGGAAGAATTAGGATTTTTGGAATGATGATAGCGTAGAGTTGACGGTGGATAACCAATGAGCGTTGAAGCTGGCGACAAACCTCGTTTACCACAACAGGACAAAACAAATAGTCATTAAATACTATCATATCCGAGACTTAATTTTAATATTTTTAGAACAATCCATATGTAGACCCTTGAAAAAATATTTTTCAAAAAATCCACAACTTAAATTTTTCTTTCTTTTTTCCAGAGTAAAAGATGAACGTGTCTACCGTTTGGGCCTACGCTCCACCGCCGTCTGGGGCATTGCCGTCTTGTGTTGGGTCAGTGATCGTTTCTTTTGCTGTTTGAAATTTCCATATCTGCATGGTTTTTGGCATGTCTTCATTTTTATTGCCGCCTATACCCTCCTCGTGGTCTATGCCTATTTGTTTGTTGAAAGTGAGCTGCCGCAAAGGCAGCCACTTCTGCAATATTGGCCGGTAAATGAATTTGAATTCGGTATACCGTTTATATGTATTCGCAATCCAGGTAAAGAGTTCAAGAATACGATTTGAATACGTGACAACAACAAAACAGAAAAATACAACAAAACCAAAGGTGATAAATTCAGGAATAGTCAATGAAAACAAAAAAAAAACACACACACACAAAATATCAATTATTTAACAAAGTGTTAAAAAATTGGCTAAAATGTTATATATTTGTTATTTTTATTATATAGTTGCAAATTGAAAAACAAAAATATTTATATATAATTATATATACATATATAGGGAGCCATATTAGAGTATTTAATTTTATTAGATTTAAATTGCCTAGTTAACAAATTATGTAGATGTAAACGCAGCGTGTTTTATTTTTAATGAATATGACTAGACCAAAATTAGCCTATAGTTGCCCACAAGGGATTGGGGAATTTTTTAATAATATAAAGTAATAATATACCAAGGGTGTCCCCTATTCAAAGGGAATTTATAAGGGAACAATAAACCAAAAAAAAAATAAATAAATAATCCATATAATTTTTATTGAATTAAAAAATAAATACATTCAAATTTGGGACACCCTGTAGAGAGCTAATTTTTAGATAGCTAACATAGCAGTATTAATTATTTGTTTAAAAAAATATATTACATTACCCCAATAGTTTGTTATGTGGCCAGACAGCTTTACAATCAACGGTTGCCTTGTTTATACAGGGTTCTTTAGTAACAATTTGCCTAGACAGGGTTATATAGTTACGTTTCTTTACACAGTGACAGAATTGTTATCAAACAAAATAATAGTGGAAATTTCTTATATAAATTATAAAATATAAATAAATTGAAAAGATAAATTAATATAAAATAAAAATAAATAACATAAAAAAAATATAAAATTAAAATAAATAAAATAAAAATATTAAATAAGAATAAATAAAATAAATATAAAATAATACATGACACATCGCCATAGGGAAATATATAAAAATTATATTACTATTAAAAAATAATACAAAAAATAAATAAAATTAAAAAATGATATAAAATAAAAATAAATAATATAAAATAAAACATGACACATCGCCATAGGGAAATATATAAAGTTAGAAAAAAACAAAAGCCAAAATATTGAAAATTATATTACTCTTATTTTTTTAATCCCTGCCACTTCCATTAAAATTACAAAAACAAAGGAATTTTATAAACGAAAAAAGACAAAACAACTTTAATATTATATTATTATTATTCTTAATACTTAAAAAAGGTTGTAATAAAAAACAAAAAAATATTTAGCATATTAAAATATACCACACATACTTTCTAACTACTTATAATGCAAAAAAAAACAACAAAAAATTAAAGAAAATTATAAACTATATAATATGTTATAAAAAAATATTTAAATAAATATATTAAAGAGCGTTTAGACTACGCAAACCATCCGATCTCAAATGTCAATAACATAGCGTATGCCATATGGCACAATAAAATAGGTACTCCATTTTGGAACAGCTGACTATCCGATTAACTGTCAAAGTGCATAGTGTATATCATGATGCAATAATAAGGTCATGTATCAAAACGAAAACTTTTCTTTTTGTCTCGACCATATGTGAAATTTTTCCTTATAATATTCCACATGGTTGGCAACGTTTCCCATCGAAATTATCCTCTATGTCAGTCAATCAAGTCGTCAGCTGCTCTAAATTGACTACCTATTTATTGTGCCATGGTCTAGTTCATAACACAATAAATAGATAGTCCATTTAGAGCAGCTGATGTCTCGATTAACTGTCAAAGTGCATAATTTTTACTTGAATTCGATGTGCAGTGTTACCAACCATGTGAACTATTATAAGGAAAAATTTGACAGATCATCGAGACAAAAATAAATGTTTTTGTTTGATATATCACCTTATTATTGCATCATGTTCTAGTTAAATTTGACGTGCAGAGTTGCCAACCATATTACTAGATGTTTTTGTTTTGATTATTTCATCATGTCATACACGATTAGCGTCTGTATTTTATTTGACATATACGCTAGGGAATTGTCATTTGAATTCATCTGGATTTCATAAATCTAAACGTAAATTTAGACTGTTAAATAAATCTTGCTCTCTCTCTCTCCTTCTTTTACTCTACTGGAAAATTTTACCAAAGAAATAATGCATCAAAAATTTAGTTTAGTTTTATATATTTAAATAAAATAAATCCCAAGCTACAAACAAATTGTAAGAATAGTAAATTATATACAAATGCAAAATAATATTAGCTTTAATAAAAATAATTGTTAAAAGACAAACAATGTCACAAATTATATACCTAAATATCTATAATATATCATCAGTTATAGTTAGAAAGCAAATAAATATAACTCCTTGTTAAATGCTATATAAAAAATAAATAATAATGAATATATTTTATCAAAATATAAAAGTTGTGTTCTTGATTTATTAAAATAATTTCTGGAAATTCAATTTGTTTAATTCCAATAATATTTTTTGAAAATTTGTAAATTTTCTGATATCTATAATTTCGTTGGTCCGATACATAATTGCCAACCCTCTTATGTGACATGTATTTAAACGTGTAAAACCGACTGTGCGCCATCTACATTCAATTTACCGTGTTACACCAGCAATGGGGTTGATGCAAAGGATGATAAACTTTTTATTGCCATATTGAAAAAAATTTTTATTAAATTTAAAATAAAGCACTAAACATACTCTGTGATATTTTGTATACGCTATTTATACTTTTTGTATATTGTAATATCATTTGTAACACTAAATTTATATTAAGCTGATATTCCAGTGTATTATTAACTAAAAAATCATGCATGTCTTTGAGATTTTAATGCACTTCTGTTGTACACTTTTTCTGTGTTATAAACTGTCCTGCACTGAACATACGCATAGGGCGACAATTTGCCTGATGACAATGCCGCAGTGAACACACCATTAGACCGTTATAAAATGGCAGTGCTTAGCCAACACTGAACATACCCTTTGTTGTTTTCGTTTAACTCATTAAATTCAGCGTTCTAACATTGAACTGATTAAAATCAACAGGAAAAATATATTTATTTTCATAATATAATATATGTACTGCTCATGATGTGCGTATGTGGCTAACAATGAATATCGCACATGTCCTGCCACATCCACCGCAATCTCCAGACCTCAACCCCATTGAGCATTTGTGGGAGGAACTGGACAGACGTGTAAAAAGGCGGCCCATTTCCAATAAGTCAGAACTTAAGCAGGCACTTATAGAAGAATGGCAAAAAATAGGGGAGGAAACTACCAAGAAATTAGTGCATTCCATGCCAAACCGTTTGGACGCAGTAATCAAGCAAAAGGGCTTGCCAACAAAGTACTAAATAGACAAATATTTTATATATTTAAGATATAAATATAAGTGTGCCAATACTTTTGTGCGATGAAATTGCCTTATTTTTTTGTTAAATAAAATATAAAAAAGTTTTAAAAAAAATTTTTCAAATAAAAATTTCTGCATTAGTTAAGTAACAACATGGGTTCTTTCGGAAAAATATTTTTTTGTGTAGACTGGGAGACGGTGCTGAAAAATAGCGGTCAAGTTAAAAATTGATGATTGTGCCAATACTTATGTGTGGCACTGTAATTACTTATTTACCGTTATAAAATAAAAGGGTTTTTACCCAAAACAAATTTAACAGTAAAACATCGAAACTGAACATACCCCACATACAATGTTCCCTTGTAACACTGAACACAAAATGGCAGTTTTATGACAACACTGAACATACCCTTTGTTATTTCATATTTATATGCAGTTTTAATTTCTAACTAATTAAAGTCAACAGAAAAATATATTTATTTTGATAATAGACTATAATTACATATTAATGGTCATAAAATAAAGTTCTTTTTTACCGAAGGCATTTCAACAGTAAAGCATTAAAACTGAACATACGCCCATACATATTTCCTTTCTAACACTGAACACAACCTGCATTTAATTGATATTTTTGGACCAATAATAAACAAATATAAGATGATAGAAGGAATGAAAAATAATTATATTGAAAAAAACACATAATTACATATTTGCCATTATAAAATATACTTTTTATAATCACATTCTTGCAAGGGAAGGCCAACTCACTGAACATACTCTCTACTGCTTTTACTTGTTAACACTGAACACAACCTAATTTAATTTATATATTTTGACTTTGAATTGAACCAATAATAAAAAATAGATGACCCTATGGGCTAGGCTCTGGTTTATGAATCAAATTGAATTGAAATCATAGCCATACATTTAATTTCTATACTTTAAGGACATTTAAACTGTGATCCACTGAACACACCTCCTTACATTTTTGTTTCTCTTTTGATTTCTCCTTGACTCATAACATTATTCGCAATTTTCTTTCTCCTGATATTCTAAACAAAAAAGGCCAAATTGACTTACACTGAACACACCCCTTGCACGTGAAATCAAAACAAAGCAACACAAATTCTCAGGAAAAGGTGACAGACAACAGCTCCTTACAATGCTGGCTCCAATTAAACATTTATTAGCCACGAAACGTATCATTTTGGCCAGTGGTTCACCGCGGAGGCAGGAATTGGTCAAGTCATTGGTAAAGAAAACAGAAAATTATATCGGTCAGCTTTCTTATTAATAATTTCTTTATTTAAAGGGTCTCAATGCTGAATTGTGTCCATCCACTTTTGAGGAGAACCTCAATCCCGCCGATTTTAAAGATTTCTCTAAATTTATAGAGGCCACTGCCTTGGGAAAGGCTGAGGAGGTATATAATCGTTTAAAAACGGGTGATAATCAAGAAGAGCTATTGGTAATTGCTGCCGACACAATGGTAACAATGGGTTCAGAGATTTATGGTAAACCCAAAGATAATGCCGATGCCTTGAAGATGATAACAAAGTAAGAGGGGAGGAGGGGAATGGAAAATTTTATTGGTATAATTAATTGATTATCCGGTATGTATTACAGTCTTGCTGGTAAATGTAACACGGTCTTTACCGGTGTTGTGCTAAAACATTCCAAAGGGGTACGCAGTTTCACCGAAACGGCTGATGTATATTTTGGCGAATTGTCAAGGGAACAAATTGAGGCATATGTTGCAACTGGTGAACCATTGTAAGTGTTTCGGGGGGTGGGAAGGGAACATTTACAAAGAGGTTTTAAAAAAATCGTAATAATTTTCAGAGACAAAGCTGGCGGTTATGGTGTCCAGGGTCTGGGTGGTGCTCTAATATCACGCATTGATGGTGATTTTTATTGTGTTATGGGTCTGCCGTTACATCGTCTGTGTTGTGAATTGAACAAATTGTTTCTGGAAGATGCCTCCTAGGAGGTTTTAGTTATTTATTTTGCGTTTTTTTTTTAATTTTTGTTAAATGTTTGTTACGACCACAGGGAAAATAAATAGAGGCTATATTTTTGGTTATGCGTAACATATGATGATGTTTCGAACTGGATTCGAATCACTCAGATTACGCATAGCTAGTCAGTTGAAAAGTTGTGTATTCTTGGAACCACTTTGTGGAAGGAAAACAACAGAGAGCCGGAATTTTAAAATATATACATTAAAAAGAAAGGGAAGAATTCAAGTCTAGGGTCCAGTTGAGAATCGTTTCGAGGTTTTTTCCACATGTAGTCCTAAAAACACTGATTAAAACCACTGCGGATTACATTTTTGCCGAAATCAGAATTCCCGATACATGAAAGGTAAGATCTACGTCAAAAACCCTATGTCGATTAAATATATTCGTGAGTTTATGGATAACGATTTGGATCATCATGTAGCTCAAAAATAGGATTTTTGTTTGAATGCCAAAATATGGTCTCTAATTAGAAATTTATATTTAAAATAGGACACCGGGAGACCCATATATAATATATTGTTATATATCGCCTATTATAATCATAATTGATGGGGATCCATTCGAGGGGGTATATTTCCAGGTCCCATAAAACTTTTCAAATGAATTCTTTTGTATTCCGATCGAAATGGTTTACATTGTTATATTTCCAATTTTTTTTTTATAATTCACTTTTTGAAGATACAGCATCTAAAGGAGTCCTTTCGAGGTCTCATATGTCTTTCCAAACGAATTTCCTTTAATAAAGACCTAGTTCGGGATTTTTCTTTCTGTGAATAGTTTAAGTGAAGCACTGTGACGAAGAAAGACACAAGTGACTGAAATGTATGTGACAAAATAATTTAAAAAAGGAACTATAGAATAATACTCTCCCCTGCATCCGAATTATGATGAGGAAAAGGACATTAGTCGCCTTAATTGAACACATTCAGTTTTAAATTCATGATGTCGAGTCTGGCTTACATAGTGTGAGAAAGAGAAGTGAATACAACTACATCCATAATTCTTTACAGTGAATATCAACATTGACATGGTTCAGAAAGTTCCTTTCAGTGAACAGCTTAACTGATGCTGTTCAGTGAAGAACGACACAAGCAAATGCAACTGCCAATCATTTGATGGTGAAATTATTAAAAAGATGCAAAAATCAAAATTGTGTCTCCCCCGCTAACCATATTATGGGAAGAGAGGAGATATTGCTCCCCTCTTTTATTACATACACACAATTTTATTTATAACTCGAATCAATCAATTCTTGTCAGTGAACATCTACATTGAAATGGTTCAGAAAGTTCCTTGCAGTGAACAGCTCAACTGATGCTGTTCAAAGAAGAACGACACAAACAAATGCAACAGACAATAATTGAATAGCAAACTTATAAAAATTGTGTGGAATTGTGTCACCCCGGGAACCATATTATAGGTAGGGAGGGGATATTACTCTCCTCTTACATACACTCAATTAAAAAAAAAAAATCTCGAGTTGAGATTACAGTAAATACAACTCCCCTAATTCCTTTTAGTGAATATTTATATTGCAATGGTTCAGCAAGTTCCTTCAAGTGAACAAATCAACATATGCTGTTCAATAAAGGACAAGGCAATCAAAAGCAACTGCTTGACATTTTTTATAGATAATTCGTAAAAAGTGGATACTCTCGCTGCAGCCTTAATATTATCAAAAATAATAAGAAACATCTTCGAAGTGGACATGGTTTTTCCGATTTTTTCATGAACATGGTTTAGCTGACATTTGAACAAATATATAATTTTCACTGACATTTGTTCATTTTCAATGTAAACATAGCTTTAATTTCGATTACTCGATTTTATCGTTATTGTTTACAAACGAAATAAATCCCAAAGAAAACCCCACAAGAAATGAGAGAGAATGCTGAAATACAAACCAATAAAAGAGAGACAATCCCCCAAATGGACAAAATTCGATTAAAGACCCCAAAATCGATCTATTCATCCCTAGCTGTCAAGTTGTTAAATATTTTAGTGTATTTTAACGTTTGAACATCATTGAAGTCGTCCAAACCAAATTGTAAAACAAAGGCCCAACCGTGAAACGAGTGTCTACTTGGCAAAATAAAAAAAAGCTCAACAAAAAGTGTTTAATCGTGCGCGAAAAATCATAATCGAGCTAGCAAAAATACAACAAACGCGTGAGAAAAAGAAAATCAATTTGATTTGTTTTTTCTTTCTTCTTTGCTCATTTGCAAATAATTCCGTGGAAGAAGAAAATTAATCACCACAAAAAAAGAAGAATACCTCACACATAAAAGTGAGGTTATAAATACTACAATCGACCGATTGCCTGCCTGCCAATTTGCTAACAAAAAGGCAGCCAAAGAAAAGTGTGTAAAAGCAAAAAAAGGAAGCAGTAAAACAAAATCAGGAAGTTGCAAAGTGGTGCATGTCTCTGTATGCTTTTTTTGACAAAAAATAATTTTGTGTTAACAACAATTTTGCAATAAATCAAGGAATTTTATTGCAAAACTAAGTTTGTCTAAACCAAACAAATCCTGAAATAATTGTTCTGTGTGTCTCTCAAAGCTGAAAGAAAAATTGAAAAACAAATTATTGTGAAATTTCTTTTTTGACTCAATTCGTTCGTTCGCTGGTTGTTTGTTGGTGTGTAATTTGGATTGCTGCCGACCAAGACTTCTCACAACGCCCATCTGGTTTTAGGTTGGTCTCAAATGTGTATGGCTATTGTGGTAAGTTTTCTTCTCTTCGTGTTGTTGTTATTTTTGTTATTATTATATAGAGATATATTTTTATATATTTTTTCGGATTTTTTTGCAGTTCTCCTTCTTGAGTGTGCTTTTATTTATATATTTATCGGATGTTTTTTTGGTTTTCTCCACTTTCTTCTAACAACATGAAATTTGTGGTGTGAGTCTTTTTAACCCCCACACCCAAAAATGTCAGACGTCAGATTTGTCAAATTGGCGTTTTGGTTTTTCTTAGTGGAATTTGTATTGAGGAATGGCATGATGTTTTGGGGATCTACAGGTGGATGAATCTTGGGTGAGGAGATAGACACAAGAAGCAGAGCTAATAGTGCGATTCAAGCAAAGCAAGATTTGAAGGGGCTCTTCTATAAAGAAGACCTCCAGCTCTTCTATAAAGAAGACCTCCAGCTCTTTTATAAAGAAGACCTCCAGCTCTTCTATAAAGAAGACCTCCAGCTCTTCTATAAAGAAGACCTTCAGCTCTTCTATAAAGAAGACCTTCAGCTCTTCTTTAAAGAAGACCTTCAGCTCTTCTATAAAGAAGACCTTCAGCTCTTCAATAAAGAAGACATTCAGCTCTTCTATAAAGAAGACCTTCAGCTCTTCTATAAAGATAACCTCCAGCTCTTCTATAAAGATAACCTCCAGCTCTTCTATAAAGAAGACCTCCAGCTCTTCTATAAAGAAGACCTCCAGCTCTTCTATAAAGAAGACCTCCAGCTCTTCTACAAAGAAGACCTCCAGCTCTTCTATAAGAAGATCTGCAGTCTTCAGAAGGTATGTGAGGGACTTCCTCTATTAAAAATAAGACCATTTGGAATTGTGAAATTCTCCCAAAAGAAGATATAGTCACAAGAAGCAGAAAATGTAGTCAAAAGTAAAGGAGGAAGTTTCAAGTTGAATTCCTACTGTGAAGAAGGTTTTCCTTTTATTATTCAGGTTTATTTAAAATAAAATGTAATTCTTCAATAAATATACAAGGTTACAGAATTATTGTATGTTGTTGTTGTAGCAGACCTATTGTTTTTACACAA
Organism: Musca vetustissima; assembly: GCF_032173495.1. Classification (NCBI taxonomy): domain Eukaryota; kingdom Metazoa; phylum Arthropoda; class Insecta; order Diptera; family Muscidae; genus Musca; species Musca vetustissima. The sequence goes on along the minus strand of NW_026887131.1, from coordinate 1,301 downwards.
TGGGCCGAGGTGACAGACATTGGCTGAGTATAAATCGGGTCTTTTCGGATTGTAGAGCCCTCTGTCGTGGAAACGAATATTTTATGTAATTTGCTTTAGCTCCCTTAAAACCGTCCCCTCTCTCGTTCACTGCTTAACGACGACTGTTTTAATAACTCCTTTAATACTTGACAATTCGGCCTCTCCTGACTCTTCCTCCCTCCTGGGCGAACGAACTATCATCGGATTCATATTCATCTATGACATCCAGATTTAGGTCTCCATAGCATCATGGTTTCATATGATCTGTTGACATAACACCGCAATATTTCCTCTGCTTCCAACATAAATCTGGTAAGTCCTCTACCAAATAACGATCGTGTCTAATGATTCTTGTCACTATGTATGGTCCTCTAACTTATGTGATTCTCCTGTAGGTTGTGTTACTGTTTCAACAACCAAATCACCTTTCTTGTACTGTGTTAAATCGACTGTTAAATCTTTCTTTCCACCTTTCCTTTTGTTTGTTGATGTTAGCACCTGCCTGTTCTCTAATTATGACTTAATATACGATCTAACATGTCGTCTCATTCTTTGGAACCAAAAATCTCGTTGAATCCTTTGAAGAGTTTTCTCTATACCGAAGTGTCCCAAATCATCATGACATGCCTTAGCAATACGTCACCGAATCGTTTCCCGAATTCCTAACCTTTTCCCATTGTCCGTTTGCGGTATAGTCTACCATTCTCTATAACATAATCCGTCTTGATCTGCTTCGTTTCGTCAGCTCCTCCTGACCCTTGGCCATTGATGACATCGAAAACATGTTTCAGCTTGTTATCAGACATTTGTAGTTGATAAACCCAGTCGTTAATATTCATCGTGAGCACCAAAACATTTTCGGCTACTGTTCGGGGTTAACATGATGGTAGCGTAGAACTTCTGTTCATACCATCTACATGAGTCATCCTTGCACCAGATCAGTGAATGATTTAAAATCAAACTCCTGTAATTTAAACCATCATCTAGCTGTACGAGGAGGTAATGGGGATGTTACTTCCTATAGAATTGCATGCCGTGACAATCCTGAAACACTTCCCAAACAAATAGATTCTGAACCTTTCCAATGTTTCGACTATGGCTAATACCTCGAGTTCATGACTGGCATATTTACTTTCATCTTCAGTACATCTACGAGTGTAGTAGAAAACGAGACGGAATTCTTCACCTTCTCGTTGGAGTAATATTCCAGACAAACCGATAGAACAAGCATCTGTATGCACTTCATGTTCATTCTGGGGATCAAACAGTGCCAGAACTGG